>NC_069505.1:607275391-607372891 GCF_027579735.1 Bombina bombina | reverse complement strand
ATGTCAGGTTTGTCATTACTATTGGGTCTCTAAGCTTTCAAATACACTACTAGTAAAGTTATCCTCTAATAACGCCATGTGTAAATTTGAGCTCGGGTATGTCACAAAGATATTAAAAGTTTCATAGTCACAGCCTCAGAACCTGCTAAGGACCCACTGGGTTCACAGTACTGTTCCTCAATTTGGCAAGGAACATCAATAGTTGCATCCCCTGTGTAAGTAGATTCAGCATATGGCTGTTGAGTGACACCTCTTAAGACCTGTTCATGTTTTTGGCTTAAGCAGGTTAAATATGGTTTCTAGAAAAGAGCCAATAACTAGAAGACTCAACAGTATTTAGAGAAGATAGCAACCATAATCACTCATAACAGGAGTAATAGATTATATGCTATAGGAGTATATACGAAAACAGTGTATATAACACAGAGCTCAGTATATCTGCTAGCATAGTAGCAGTGTGTAATAGTGGGGTTGTGAATAGCAACCGGAGACCTGAGGACCTATTATCACCTTTCATCTACCAGAGCAAAACAGACTTGGATATAGAGAATATAAACTCAATGGTGAGGCTTTCTGTCTCTCAGGAACTACTGCATTAGTTCAGGCTTCTTTGTAATATAATAAGGACATCAATACTCAACTATATTACCATGGACATTATGGAAGTTTAAATAAGTAATAAACCTTTATGTCATTCTCTAACAAGGAAATATACAAACAATAAAACTGGAGAGGTCCAAGATAAGCAGCTTATTTTAACATACATGGGTACAGCTGATTCATGTAAAATAGAGCCCTATAACATGCTGAACCTCAACTGTACAGACTGTGCACCTCAGGAAACATTAGAGAACCAGACATACTAGCTCAGTATAAGAGCTAAATATCTAGAGTAGGTAATATAAAACAGACATACTAGTGCGGTGTAATATGCATGTGCCATAATAGCTAGAGACCTAGAGGAGGTGATATAAAACACTGACATACTAGCGCGGTGCCATATATATGTGCCATAAGAGCTAAATAGCTAGAGAAGGTAATATAAACATACTAGTGCAGTGTAATAGTCCTGTGCCATAAGAGCTAAATATCTAGAGGAGGTAATATAAACATATTAGTGCAGTGTAATAGTCCTGTGCCATAAGAACTAAATATCTAGAGGAGGTAATATAAACATACTAGTGCAGTGTAATAGTCAAGTGCCATAAGAGCTAAATATCTAGAGGAGGTAATATAAACATATTAGTGCAGTGTAATAGTCCTGTGCCATAAGAACTAAATATCTAGAGGAGGTAATATAAACATACTAGTGCAGTGTAATAGTCCTGTGCGATAAGAGCTAAATATCTAGAGGAGGTAATATAAATATACTAGTGCAGTGTAATAGTCCTGTGCCATAAGAGCTAAATATCTAGAGGAGGTAATATAAACATATTAGTGCAGTGTAATAGTCCTGTGCCATAAGAACTAAATATCTAGAGAAGGTAATATAAACATACTAGTGCAGTGTAATAGTCAAGTGCCATAAGAGCTAAATATCTAGAGGAGGTAATATAAACATATTAGTGCAGTGTAATAGTCCTGTGCCATAAGAACTAAATATCTAGAGAAGGTAATATAAACATACTAGTGCAGTGTAATAGTCATGTGCCATAAGAGCTAATTATCTACAGAAGGTAATATAAACATACTAGCGGTGCCATATATATGTGCCATGAGAGCTACATACCTAGAGGAGGTGATATAAAACACTGACATACTAGCGCGGTGCCATATATATGTGCCATGAGAGCTACATACCTATAGGAGTAGATATAAAACACAGACATACTAGCGTAGTATAATATACATGTGCAATAAGAGCTAAATATCTAGATGGGGTAATATAAAACACGGATATACTAGTGGAATGTAGTGTACATGTGCCATGAGAGCTAACTATCTAGAGGAGGAGATGTAAAACACAAACATACTAGTGCAGTGTTATATACATGTGCTATAAGAGCTAAATTTCTAGAGGAGGTAATATAAACATACTAGTGCAGTGTAATAGTCCTGTGCCATAAGAGCTAAATATCTAGAGGAGGTAATATAAACATACTAGTGCAGTGTAATAGTCCTGTGCCATAAGAGCTAAATATCTAGAGGAGGTAATATAAACATACTAGCGCAGTGTAATAGTCCTGTGCCATAAGAGCTAAATATCTAGAGGAGGTAATATAAACATACTAGTGCAGTGTAATAGTCCTGTGCTATAAGAGCTAAATATCTAGAGAAGGTAATATAAACATACTAGTGCAGTGTAATATACACATACCATGAGAGCTAAATATCTAGAGAAGGTAATATAAACATAGTAGTGCAGTGTAATAGTCCTGTAATATAAACATACCAGTGCAGTGTAATATACACATACAATGAGAGCTAAATATCTAGAGAAGGTAATATAAACATACTAGTGCAGTGTAATAGTCATGTGCCATAAGAAATAAATATCTAGAGGAGGTAATATAAACATACTAGTGCAGTGTAATAGTCCTGTGCCATAACAACTAAATATCTAGAGAAGGTATTATAAACATACTAGTGCAGTGTAATAGTCCTGTGCCATAAGAACTAAATATCTAGAGGAGGTAATATAAACATATTAGGGCAATGTAATAGTCCTGTGCCATAAGAACTAAATATCTAGAGGAGGTAATATAAACATACTAGTGCAGTGTAATAGTCTTGTGCCATAAGAGCTAAATATCTAGAGGAGGTAATATAAACATACTAGTGCAGTGTAATAGTCCTGTGCCATAAGAACTAAATATCTAGAGGAGGTAATATAAACATACTAGTGCAGTGTAATAGTCCTGTGCCATAAGAGATAAATATATAGAGGAGGTTATATAAAACACAAAAATACTAGTGCAGTGTAATAGTCATGTGCCATAAGAGCTAAATATCTAGAGGAGGTAATAAAAAAATACTAGTGCAGTGTAATAGTCCTGTGCCATAAGAACTAAATATCTAGAGGAGGTAATATAAACATACTAGTGCAGTATAATAGTCCCGTGCCATAAGAGCTAAATATCTAGAGGAGGTAATATAAACATACTAGTGCAGTGTAATAGTCCTGTGCCATAAGAACTAAATATCTAGAGGAGGTAATATAAACATACTAGTGCAGTATTATAGTCCCGTGCCATAAGAGCTAAATATCAAGAGGAGGTAATATAAACATACTAGTGCAGTGTAATAGTCATGTGCCATAAGAACTAAATATCTAGAGGAGGTAATATAAACATACTAGTGCAGTGTAATAGTCCTGTGCCATAACAACTAAATATCTAGAGAAGGTATTATAAACATACTAGTGCAGTGTAATAGTCCTGTGCCATAAGAGCTAAATATCTAGAGAAGGTAATATAAACATACTAGTGCAGTGTAATAGTCCTGTGCCATAAGAGCTAAATATCTAGAGAAGGTAATATAAACATACTAGTGCAGTGTAATAGACCTGTGCCATAAGAGCTAAATATCTAGAGAAGGTAATATAAACATACTAGTGCAGTGTAATAGTCCTGTGCCATAAGAGCTAAATATCTAGAGAAGGTAATATAAACATAGTAGTGCAGTGTAATAGTCCTGTGCCATAAGAGCTAAATGTCTAGAGAAGGTAATATAAACATACTAGTGCAGTGTAATAGTCCTGTGCCATAAGAACTAAATATCTAGAGGAGGTAAAATAAACATACTAGTGCAGTGTAATAGTCCTGTGCCATAAGAACTAAATATCTAGAGAAGGTAATATAAACATACTAGTGCAGTGTAATAGTCCTGTGCCATAAGAACTAAATATCTAGAGGAGGTAATATAAACATACTAGTGCAGTGTAATAGTCCTGTGCCATAAGAGCTAAATATCTAGAGGAGGTAATATAAACATACTAGTGCAGTGTAATAGTCCTGTGCCATAAGAACTAAATATCTAGAGGAGGTTTTATAAACATACTAGTACAGTGTAATAGACCTGTGCCATAAGAGCTAAATATCTAGAGAAGGTAATATAAACATACTAGTGCAGTGTAATAGACCTGTGCCATAAGAGCTAAATATCTAGAGGAGGTAATATAAACATACTAGTGCAGTGTAATAGTCCTGTGCCATAAGAACTAAATATCTAGAGGAGGTAATATAAACATACTAGTGCAGTGTAATAGTCCTGTGCGATAAGAACTAAATATCTAGAGGAGGTAATATAAACATACTAGTGCAGTGTAATAGTCCTGTGCCGTAAGAACTAAATATCTAGAGGAGGTAATATAAACATACTAGTGCAGTGTAATAGTCCTGTGCCGTAAGAACTAAATATCAAAAGAAGGTAATAAAAACATATTAGTGCAGTGTAATAGTCCTGTGCCATAAGAGCTAAATATCTAGAGAAGGTAATATAAACATACTAATGCAGTGTAATAGTCCTGTGCCATAAGAGCTAAATATCTAGAGAAGGTAATATAAACATACTAGTGCAGTGTAATAGTCTTGTGCCATAAGAGCTAAATATCTAGAGAAGGTAATAAAAAAATACTAGTGCAGTGTAATAGTCCTGTGCCATAAGAACTAAATATCTAGAGGAGGTAATATAAACATACTAGTGCAGTATAATAGTCCCGTGCCATAAGAGCTAAATATCTAGAGGAGGTAATATAAACTTACTAGTGCAGTGTAATAGTCCTGTGCCATAAGAACTAAATATCTAGAGGAGGTAATATAAACATACTAGTGCAGTATTATAGTCCCGTGCCATAAGAGCTAAATATCTAGAGGAGGTAATATAAACATACTAGTGCAGTGTAATAGTCATGTGCCATAAGAACTAAATATCTAGAGGAGGTAATATAAACATACTAGTGCAGTGTAATAGTCCTGTGCCATAACAACTAAATATCTAGAGAAGGTATTATAAACATACTAGTGCAGTGTAATAGACCTGTGCCATAAGAGCTAAATATCTAGAGAAGGTAATATAAACATACTAGTGCAGTGTAATAGTCCTGTGCCATAAGAGCTAAATATCTAGAGAAGGTAATATAAACATACTAGTGCAGTGTAATAGACCTGTGCCATAAGAGCTAAATATCTAGAGAAGGTAATATAAACATACTAGTGCAGTGTAATAGTCATGCGCCATAAGAACTAAATATCTAGAGGAGGTAATATAAACATACTAGTGCAGTGTAATAGTCTTGTGCCATAAGAGCTAAATATCTAGAGGAGGTAATATAAACATACTAGTGCAGTGTAATAGTCCTGTGCCATAAGAACTAAATATCTAGAGGAGGTTTTATAAACATACTAGTGCAGTGTAATAGTCCTGTGCCATAAGAGCTAAATATCTAGAGAAGGTAATATAAACATACTAGTGCAGTGTAATAGTCCTGTGCCATAAGAGCTAAATATCTAGAGGAGGTAATATAAACATACTAGTGCAGTGTAATAGTCCTGTGCCATAAGAGCTAAATATCTAGAGGAGGTAATATAAACATACTAGTGCAGTGTAATAGTCCTGTGCCATAAGAACTAAATATCTAGAGGAGGTAATATAAACATACTAGTGCAGTGTAATAGTCCTGTGCGATAAGAACTAAATATCTAGAGGAGGTAATATAAACATACTAGTGCAGTGTAATAGTCCTGTGCCGTAAGAACTAAATATCTAGAGGAGGTAATATAAACATACTCTAGATATTTATAGAAGGTAATATAAACATACTAGTGCAGTGTAATAGTCCTGTGCCATAAGAACTAAATATCTAGAGAAGGTAATATAAACATACTAGTGCATTGTAATAGTCCTGTGCCATAAGAACTAAATATCTAGAGAAAGTAATATAAACATACTAGTGCAGTGTAATAGTCTTGTGCCATAAGAGCTTAATATCTAGAGAAGGTAATATAAACATACTAGTGCAGTGTAATATACACATACCATAAGAGATAAATAACTAGAGAAGGTAATATAAACATATTAGTGCAGTGTAATAGTCCTGTGCTATAAGAGCTAAATATCTAGAGGAGGTAATATAAACATACTAGTGCAGTGTAATAGTCCTGTGCCATAAGAGCTAAATATCTAGAGGAGGTAATATAAACATACTAGTGCAGTGTAATAGTCCTGTGCCATAAGAGCTAAATATCTAGAGGAGGTAATATAAACATACTAGTGCAGTGTAATAGTCCTGTGCCATAAGAGCTAAATATCTAGAGGAGGTAATATAAACATACTAGTGCAGTGTAATAGTCCTGTGCCATAAGAACTAAATATCTAGAGGAGGTAATATAAACATACTAGTGCAGTGTAATAGTCCTGTGCCATAAGAACTAAATATCTAGAGGAGGTAATATAAACATACTAGTGCAGTGTAATAGTCCTGTGCCATAAGAACTAAATATCTAGAGAAGGTAATATAAACATACTAGTGCAGTGTAATAGTCCTGTGCCATAAGAGCTAAATATCTAGAGGAGGTAATATAAACATACTAGTGCAGTGTAATAGTCCTGTGCCATAAGAACTAAATATCTAGAGGAGGTAATATAAACATACTAGTGCAGTGTAATAGTCCTGTGCCATAAGAACTAAATATCTAGAGGAGGTAATATAAACATACTAGTGCAGTGTAATAGTCCTGTGCCATAAGAACTAAATATCTAGAGAAGGTAATATAAACATACTAGTGCAGTGTAATATACACATAAAATAAGAGCTAAATAACTAGAGAAGGTTATATAAACATACTAGCGCAGTGTAATAGTCATGTGCCATAAGAGCTAAATATCTAGAGGAGGTAATATAAACATACTAAGTGCAGTGTAATAGTCCTGTGCCATAAGAGCTAAATATCTAGAGGAGGTAATATAAACATACTAGTGCAGTAAAATAGTCCTGTGCCATAAGAACTAAATATCTAGAGGAGGTAATATAAACATACTAGTGCAGTGTAATATACACAAACCATAAGAGATAAATAACTAGAGAATGTAATATAAACATACTAGTGCAGTGTAATAGTCCTGTGCATAAGAACTAAATATCTAGAGGAGGTAATATAAACATACTAGTGCAGTGTAATAGTCCTGTGCCATAAGAACTAAATATCTAGAGGAGGTAATATAAACATACTAGTGCAGTGTAATAGTCCTGTGCCATAAGAGCTAAATATCTAGAAGAGGTAATATAAACATACTAGTGCAGTGTGATAGTCCTGTGCCATAAGAGCTAAATATCTAGAGTAGGTAATATAAACATTCTAGTGCAGTGTAATAGTCCTGTGCCATAAGAGCTAAATATCTAGAGGAGGTAATATAAACATACTAGTGCAGTGTAATAGTCCTGTGCCATAAGAGCTAAATATCTAGAGGAGGTAATATAAACATACTAGTGCAGTGTAATAGTCCTGTGCCATAAGAACTAAATATCTAGAGGAGGTAATATAAACATACTAGTGCAGTGTAATAGTCCTGTGCCATAAGAACTAAATATCTAGAGGAGGTAATATAAACATACTAGTGCAGTGTAATAGTCCTGTGCCATAAGAACTAAATATCTAGAGGAGGTAATATAAACATACTAGTGCAGTGTAATAGTCCTGTGCCATAAGAGCTAAATATCTAGAGGAGGTAATATAAACATACTAGTGCAGTGTAATAGTCCTGTGCCATAAGAGCTAAATATCTAGAGGAGGTAATATAAACATACTAGTGCAGTGTAATAGTCCTGTGCCATAAGAACTAAATATCTAGAGGAGGTAATATAAACATACTAGTGCAGTGTAATAGTCCTGTGCCATAAGAACTAAATATCTAGAGGAAGTAATATAAACATACTAGTGCAGTGTAATAGTCCTGTGCCATAAGAACTAAATATCTAGAGGAGGTAATATAAACATACTAGTGCAGTGTAATAGTCCTGTGCCATAAGAACTAAATATCTAGAGAGGTAATATAAACATACTAGTGCAGTGTAATAGTCCTGTGCCATAAGAACTAAATATCTAGAGGAGGTAATATAAACATACTAGTGCAGTGTAATAGTCCTGTGCCATAAGAACTAAATATCTAGAGGAGGTAATATAAACATACTAGTGGCAGTGTAATAGTCCTGTGCCATAAGAGCTAAATATCTAGAGAGGTTAATATAAACATACTAGTGCATGTAATAGACCTGTGCCATAAGAGCTAAATATCTAGAGGAAGGTAATATAAACATACTAGTGCAGTGTAATAGTCCTGTGCCATAAGAGCTAATATCTAGAGGAGGTAATATAAACATACTAGTGCAGTGTAATAGTCCTGTGCCATAAGAGCTAAATATCTAGAGGAGGTAATATAAACATACTAGTGCAGTGTAATATACACATAACATAAGAGCTAAATAACTAGAGAAGGTAATATAAACATACTAGTGCAGTGTAATAGTCCTGTGCCATAAGAGCTAAATATCTAGAGGAGGTAATATAAACATACTAGTGCAGTGTAATAGTCCTGTGCCATAAGAGCTAAATATCTAGAGGAGGTAATATAAACATACTAGTGCAGTGTAATAGTCCTGTGCCATAAGAGCTAAATATCTAGAGGAGGTAATATAAAACACAAAAATACTAGTGCAGTGTAATATACATGTGCTATAAGAGCTAAATATCTAGAGGAGGTAATATAAACATACTAGTGCAGTGTAATAGTCCTGTGCCATAAGAGCTAAATATCTAGAGGAGGTAATATAAACATACTAGTGCAGTGTAATAGTCCTGTGCCATAAGAACTAAATATCTAGAGGAGGTAATATAAACATACTAGTGCAGTGTAATAGTCCTGTGCCATAAGAACTAAATATCTAGAGGAGGTAATATAAACATACTAGTGCAGTGTAATAGTCCTGTGCCATAAGAACTAAATATCTAGAGGAGGTAATATAAACATACTAGTGCAGTGTAATAGTCCTGTGCCATAAGAGCTAAATATCTAGAGGAGGTAATATAAACATACTAGTGCAGTGTAATAGTCCTGTGCCATAAGAACTAAATATCTAGAGGAGGTAATATAAACATACTAGTGCAGTGTAATAGTCCTGTGCCATAAGAGCTAAATATCTAGAGAAGGTAATATAAACATACTAGTGCAGTGTAATAGTCCTGTGCCATAAGAGCTAAATATCTAGAGGAGGTAATATAAACATACTAGTGCAGTGTAATAGTCCTGTGCCATAAGAGCTAAATATCTAGAGGAGGTAATATAAACATACTAGTGCAGTGTAATAGTCCTGTGCCATAAGAGCTAAATATCTAGAGGAGGGTAATATAAACATACTAGTGCAGTGTAATAGTCCTGTGCCATAAGACTAAATATCTAGAGGAAGGTAATATAAACATACTAGTGCAGTGTAATAGTCCTGTGCCATAAGAGCTAATATCTAGAGGAGGTAATATAAACATACTAGTGCAGTGTAATAGTCCTGTGCCATAAGAACTAAATATCTAGAGGAGGTAATATAAACATACTAGTGCAGTGTAATAGTCCTGTGCCATAAGAGCTAAATATCTAGAGGAGGTAATATAAACATACTAGTGCAGTGTAATAGTCCTGTGCCATAAGAGCTAAATATCTAGAGGAGGTAATATAAACATACTAGTGCAGTGTAATAGTCCTGTGCCATAAGAGCTAAATATCTAGAGGAGGTAATATAAACATACTAGTGCAGTGTAATAGTCCTGTGCCATAAGAGCTAAATATCTAGAGAAGGTAATATAAACATACTAGTGCAGTGTAATAGTCCTGTGCCATAAGAGCTAAATATCTAGAGGAAGGTAATATAAAAATACTAGTGCAGTGTAATAGTCCTGTGCCATAAGAGCTAAATATCTAGAGAGGTAATATAAACATACTAGTGCAGTGTAATAGTCCTGTGCCATAAGAGCTAAATATCTAGAGAAGGTAATATAAACATACTAGTGCAGTGTAATAGTCCTGTGCCATAAGAGCTAAATATCTAGAGGAGGTAATATAAACATACTAGTGCAGTGTAATAGTCCTGTGCCATAAGAACTAAATATCTAGAGAAGGTAATATAAACATACTAGTGCAGTGTAATAGTCCTGTGCCATAAGAACTAAATATCTAGAGAAGGTAATATAAACATACTAGTGCAGTGTAATAGTCCTGTGCCATAAGAGCTAAATATCTAGAGGAGGTAATATAAACATACTAGTGCAGTGTAATAGTCCTGTGCCATAAGAGCTAAATATCTAGAGGAGGTAATATAAACATACTAGTGCAGTGTAATAGTCCTGTGCCATAAGAGCTAAATATCTAGAGGAGGTAATATAAACATACTAGTGCAGTGTAATAGTCCTGTGCCATAAGAGCTAAATATCTAGAGAAGGTAATATAAACATACTAGTGCAGTGTAATAGTCCTGTGCCATAAGAGCTAAATATCTAGAGAAGGTAATATAAACATACTAGTGCAGTGTAATAGTCCTGTGCCATAAGAGCTAAATATCTAGAGAAGGTAATATAAACATACTAGTGCAGTGTAATAGTCCTGTGCCATAAGAGCTAAATATCTAGAGGAGGTAATATAAACATACTAGTGCAGTGTAATAGTCCTGTGCCATAAGAACTAAATATCTAGAGGAGGTAATATAAACATACTAGTGCAGTGTAATAGTCCTGTGCCATAAGAGCTAAATATCTAGAGGAGGTAATATAAACATACTAGTGCAGTGTAATAGTCCTGTGCCATAAGAACTAAATATCTAGAGGAGGTAATATAAACATACTAGTGCAGTGTAATAGTCCTGTGCCATAAGAGCTAAATATCTAGAGAGGTAATATAAACATACTAGTGCAGTGTAATAGTCCTGTGCCATAAGAGCTAAATATCTAGAGGAGGTAATATAAACATACTAGTGCAGTGTAATAGTCCTGTGCCATAAGAGCTAAATATCTAGAGGAAGGTAATATAAACATACTAGTGCAGTGTAATAGTCCTGTGCCATAAGAGCTAAATATCTAGAGGAGGTAATATAAACATACTAGTGCAGTGTAATAGTCCTGTGCCATAAGAGCTAAATATCTAGAGGAGGTAATATAAACATACTAGTGCAGTGTAATAGTCCTGTGCCATAAGAGCTAAATATCTAGAGAAGGTAATATAAACATACTAGTGCAGTGTAATAGTCCTGTGCCATAAGAGCTAAATATCTAGAGAAGGTAATATAAACATACTAGTGCAGTGTAATAGTCCTGTGCCATAAGAACTAAATATCTAGAGGAGGTAATATAAACATACTAGTGCAGTGTAATAGTCCTGTGCCATAAGAACTAAATATCTAGAGGAAGTAATATAAACATACTAGTGCAGTGTAATAGTCCTGTGCCATAAGAGCTAAATATCTAGAGAGGTAATATAAACATACTAGTGCAGTGTAATAGTCCTGTGCCATAAGAACTAAATATCTAGAGAAGGTAATATAAACATACTAGTGCAGTGTAATAGTCCTGTGCCATAAGAACTAAATATCTAGAGGAGGTAATATAAACATACTAGTGCAGTGTAATAGTCCTGTGCCATAAGAACTAAATATCTAGAGGAGGTAATATAAACATACTAGTGCAGTGTAATAGTCCTGTGCCATAAGAGCTAAATATCTAGAGGAGGTAATATAAACATACTAGTGCAGTGTAATAGTCCTGTGCCATAAGAGCTAAATATCTAGAGGAGGTAATATAAACATACTAGTGCAGTGTAATAGTCCTGTGCCATAAGAGCTAAATATCTAGAGAAGGTAATATAAACATACTAGTGCAGTGTAATAGTCCTGTGCCATAAGAGCTAAATATCTAGAGGAGGTAATATAAACATACTAGTGCAGTGTAATAGTCCTGTGCCATAAGAGCTAAATATCTAGAGGAGGTAATATAAACATACTAGTGCAGTGTAATAGTCCTGTGCCATAAGAGCTAAATATCTAGAGAAGGTAATATAAACATACTAGTGCAGTGTAATAGTCCTGTGCCATAAGAGCTAAATATCTAGAGGAGGTAATATAAACATACTAGTGCAGTGTAATAGTCCTGTGCCATAAGAACTAAATATCTAGAGGAGGTAATATAAACATACTAGTGCAGTGTAATAGTCCTGTGCCATAAGAGCTAAATATCTAGAGGAGGTAATATAAACATACTAGTGCAGTGTAATAGTCCTGTGCCATAAGAACTAAATATCTAGAGGAAGTAATATAAACATACTAGTGCAGTGTAATAGTCCTGTGCCATAAGAACTAAATATCTAGAGGAGGTAATATAAACATACTAGTGCAGTGTAATAGTCCTGTGCCATAAGAACTAAATATCTAGAGGAGGTAATATAAACATACTAGTGCAGTGTAATAGTCCTGTGCCATAAGAGCTAAATATCTAGAGGAGGTAATATAAACATACTAGTGCAGTGTAATAGTCCTGTGCCATAAGAACTAAATATCTAGAGGAAGGTAATATAAACATACTAGTGCAGTGTAATAGTCCTGTGCCATAAGAACTAAATATCTAGAGGAGGTAATATAAACATACTAGTGCAGTGTAATAGTCCTGTGCCATAAGAGCTAAATATCTAGAGGAGGTAATATAAACATACTAGTGCAGTGTAATAGTCCTGTGCCATAAGAACTAAATATCTAGAGGAGGTAATATAAACATACTAGTGCAGTGTAATAGTCCTGTGCCATAAGAGCTAAATATCTAGAGAAGGTTATATAAACATACTAGTGCAGTGTAATAGTCCTGTGCCATAAGAGCTAAATATCTAGAGGAGGTAATATAAACATACTAGTGCAGTGTAATAGTCCTGTGCCATAAGAGCTAAATATCTAGAGGAGGTAATATAAACATACTAGTGCAGTGTAATAGTCCCTGTGCCATAAGAACTAAATATCTAGAGGAGGTAATATAAACATACTAGTGCAGTATAATAGTCCTGTGCCATAAGAGCTAAATATCTAGAGGAGGTAATATAAACATACTAGTGCAGTGTAATATACACATACCATAAGAGATAAATAACTAGAGAATGTAATATAAACATACTAGTGCAGTGTAATAGTCCTGTGCTATAAGAGCTAAATATCTAGAGGAGGTAATATAAACATACTAGTGCAGTGTAATAGTCCTGTGCTATAAGAGCTAAATATCTAGAGGAGGTAATATAAACATACTAGTGCAGTGTAATACTCCTGTGCCATAAGAACTAAATATCTAGAGAAGGTAATATAAACATACTAGTGCAGTGTAATAGTCTTGTGCCATAAGAGCTAAATATCTAGAGAAGGTAATATAAACATACTAGTGCAGTGTAATAGTCCTGTGCCATAAGAACTAAATATCTAGAGGAGGTAATATAAACATACTAGTGCAGTGTAATAGTCCTATGCCATAAGAACTAAATATCTAGAGGAGGTAATATAAACATACTAGTGCAGTGTAATAGTCCTGTGCCATAAGAACTAAATATCTAGAGAAGGTAATATAAACATACTAGTGCAGTGTAATAGTTCTGTGCCATAAGAACTAAATATCTAAAGGAGGTAATATAAACATACTAGTGCAGAGTAATAGTCATGTGCCATAAGAACTAAATATCTAGAGAAGGTAATATAAACATACTAGTGCAGTGTAATAGTCCTGTGCCATAAGAGCTAAATATCTAGAGGAGGTAATATAAACATACTAGTGCAGTGTAATAGTCCTGTGCCATAAGAGCTAAATATCTAGAGGAGGTAATATAAACATACTAGTGCAGTGTAATAGTCCTGTGCCATAAGAGCTAAATATCTAGAGGAGGTAATATAAACATACTAGTGCAGTGTAATAGTCCTGTGCCATAAGAGCTAAATATCTAGAGGAGGTAATATAAACATACTAGTGCAGTGTAATAGTCCTGTGCCATAAGAGCTAAATATCTAGAGGAGGTAATATAAACATACTAGTGCAGTGTAATAGTCCTGTGCCATAAGAGCTAAATATCTAGAGAAGGTAATATAAACATACTAGTGCAGTGTAATAGTCCTGTGCCATAAGAGCTAAATATCTAGAGGAGGTAATATAAACATACTAGTGCAGTGTAATAGTCCTGTGCCATAAGAGCTAAATATCTAGAGGATGTAATATAAACATACAAGTGCAGTGTAATAGTCCTGTGCCATAAGAGCTAAATATCTAGAGAAGGTAATATAAACATACTAGTGCAGTTTAATAGTCCTGTGCAATAAGAGCTAAATATCTAGAGAAGGTAATATAAAAATACTAGTGCAGTGTAATAGTCCTGTGCCATAAGAGCTAAATGTCTAGAGGAGGTAATATAAACAGACTAGTGCAGTGTAATAGTCCTGTGCCATAAGAGCTAAATGTCTAGAGGAGGTAATATAAACATACTAGTGCAGTGTAATAGTCCTGTGCCATAAGAACTAAATATCTAGAGAAAGTAATATAAACATACTAGTGCAGTGTAATAGTATTGTGCCATAAGAGCTAAATATCTAGAGAAGGTAATATAAACATACTAGTGCAGTGTAATAGTCCTGTGCCATAAGAGCTAAATGTCTAGAGGAGGTAATATAAACAGACTAGTGCAGTGTAATAGTCCTGTGCCATAAGAGCTAAATGTCTAGAGGAGGTAATATAAACATACTAGTGCAGTGTAATAGTCCTGTGCAATAAAAACTAAATATCTAGAGAAAGTAATATAAACATACTAGTGCAGTGTAATAGTATTGTGCCATAAGAGCTAAATATCTAGAGAAGGTAATATAAACATACTAGTGCAGTGTAATAGTCCTGTGCCATAAGAGCTAAATATCTAGAGGAGGTAATATAAACATAATAGTGCAGTGTAATAGTCCTGTGCCATAAGAGCTAAATATCTAGAGGAGGTAATATAAACATACAAGTGCAGTGTAATAGTCCTGTGCCATAAGAGCTAAATATCTAAAGAAGGTAATATAAACATACTAGTGCAGTGTAATAGTCCTGTGCGATAAGAGCTAAATATCTAGAGAAGGTAATATAAAAATACTAGTGCAGTGTAATAGTCCTGTGCCATAAGAGCTAAATATCTAGAGAAGGTAATATAAACATACTAGTGCAGTGTACTAGTACTGTGCTATAAGAACTAAATATCTAGAGGAGGTAATATAAACATACTAGTTCAGTGTAATAGTTCTGTGCCATAAGAGCTAAATATCTAGAGGAGGTAATATAAACATACTAGTGCAGTGTAATATACACATACCATACAAGCTAAATATCTAGAGAAGGTAATATAAAAATAATAGTGCAGTGTAATAGTCCTGTGCCATAAGAGCTAAATATCTAGAGGAGGTAATATAAACATAATAGTGCAGTGTAATAGTCCTGTGCCATAAGAGCTAAATATCTAGAGGAGGTAATATAAACATACAAGTGCAGTGTAATAGTCCTGTGCCATAAGAGCTAAATATCTAAAGAAGGTAATATAAACATACTAGTGCAGTGTAATAGTCCTGTGCGATAAGAGCTAAATATCTAGAGAAGGTAATATAAAAATACTAGTGCAGTGTAATAGTCCTGTGCCATAAGAGCTAAATATCTAGAGAAGGTAATATAAACATACTAGTGCAGTGTACTAGTCCTGTGCCATAAAAGCTAAATATCTAGAGAAGGTAATATAAACATACTAGTGCAGTGTAATAGTCCTGTGCCATAAGAGCTAAATATCTAGAGGAGGTAATATAAAACACAAAAATACTATTGCAGTGTAATAGTCCTGTGCCATAAGAGCTAAATATCTAGAGGAGGTAATATAAACAGACTAGTGCAGTGTAATAGTCCTGTGCCAAAAGAGCTAAATATCTAGAGAAGGTAATATAACACACAAAAATACTAGTGCAGTGTAATAGTCCTGTGCCATAAGAGCTAAATATCTAGAGAAGGTAATATAAACATACTAGTGCAGAGTAATAGTCCTGTGCCATAAGAACTAAATATCTAGAGAAGGTAATATAAACATACTAGTGCAGTGTAATAGTCCTGTGCCATAAGAACTAAATATCTAGAGAAGGTAATATAAACATACTAGTGCAGTGTAATAGTCCTGTGCCATAAGAGCTAAATATCTAGAGAAGGTCATATAAACATACTAGTGCAGTGTATTAGTCCTGTGCCATAAGAACTAAATATCTAGAGAAGGTAATATAAACATACTAGTGCAGTGTAATAGTCCTGTGCCATAAGAACTAAATATCTAGAGAAGGTAATATAAACATACAAGTGCAGTGTAATAGTCCTGTGCCATAAGAACTAAATATCTAGAGAAGGTAATATAAACATACTAGTGCAGTAAAATAGTCCTGTGCCATAAGAACTAAATATCTAGAGAAGGTAATATAAACATACTAGTGCAGTGTAATAGTCCTGTGCCATAAGAACTAAATATCTAGAGAAGGTAATATAAACATACTAGTGCAGTGTAATAGTCCTGTGCCATAAGAGCTAAATATCTAGAGAAGGTAATATAAACATACTAGTGCAGTGTAATAGTTCTGTGCCATAAGAGCTAAATAACTAGAGAAGGTAATATAAACATACTAGTGCAGTGTAATAGTCCTGGGCCATAAGAGCTAAATATCTAGAGAAGGTAATATAAACATACTAGTGCAGTGTAATAATCCTGTGCCATAAGAACTAAATATCTAGAGGAGGTAATATAAACAGACTCGTGCAGTGTAATAGTCCTGTGCCATAAGAACTAAATATCTAGAGGAGGTAATATAAACATACTAGTGCAGTGTAATAGTCCTGTACCATAAGAGCTAAATATCTCGAGAAGGTAATATAAACATACTAGTGCAGTGTAATAGTCCTGTGCCATAAGAGCTAAATATCTAGAGGAGGTAATATAAACATACTAGTGCAGTGTAATAGTCCTGTGACATAAGAACTAAATATCTAGAGAAGGTAATATAAACATACTAGTGCAGTGTAATAGTCCTGTGCCATAAGAACTAAATATCTAGAGGAGGTAATATAAACAGACTCGTGCAGTGTAATAGTCCTGTGCCATAAGAGCTAAATATCTAGAGAAGGTAATATAAACATACTAGTGCAGTGTAATAGTCCTGTGCCATAAGAGCTAAATATCTAGAGAAGGTAATATAAACATACTAGTGCAGTGTAATAATCCTGTGCCATAAGAGCTAAATATCTAGAGGAGGTAATATAAACATACTAGTGCAGTGTAATAGTCCTGTGCCATAAGAGCTAAATATCTAGAGGAGGTAATATAAACATATTAGTGCAGTGTAATAGTCCTGTGCCATAAGAGCTAAATATCTAGAGGATGTGATATAAACATACTAGTGCAGTGTAATAGTCCTGTGCCATAAGAACTAAATATCTAGAGGAGGTGATATAAACATACTAGTGCAGTGTAATAGTCCTGTGCCATAAGAACTAAATATCTTTGTCGGAGGTAATATAAACATACTAGTGCAGTGTAATATACACATACCATAAGAGATAAATATCTAGAGAAGGTAATATAAACATACTAGTGCAGTGTAATAGTCCTGTGCCATAAGAGCTAAACATCTAGAGAAGGTAATATAAACATACTAGTGCAGTGTAATAGTCCTGTGCCATAAGAGCTAAATATCTAGAGGAGGTAATATAAACAGACTAGTGCAGTGTAATAGTCCTGTGCCATAAGAACTAAATATCTAGAGGAGGTAATATAAACATACTAGTGCAGTGTAATAGTCCTGTGCCATAAGAACTAAATATCTAGAGGAAGTAATATAAACATACTAGTGCAGTGTAATAGTCCTGTGCCATAAGAGCTAAATATCTAGAGGAGGCGATATAAACATACTAGTGCAGTGTAATAGTCCTGTGCCATAAGAACTAAATATCTAGAGGAGGTGATATAAACATACTAGTGCAGTGTAATAGTCCTGTGCCATAAGAACTAAATATCTTTGTCGGAGGTAATATAAACATACTAGTGCAGTGTAATAGTCCTGTGCCATAAGAGCTAAACATCTAGAGAAGGTAATATAAACATACTAGTGCAGTGTAATAGTCCTGTGCCATAAGAGCTAAATATCTAGAGGAGGTAATATAAACATACTAATGCAGTGTAATAGTCCTGTGCCATAAGAGCTATATATGCAGAGGAGGTAATATAAACATACTAGTGCAGTGTAATAGTCCTGTGCCATAAGAGCTAAATATCTAGAGGAGGTAATATAAACATACTAGTGCAGTGTAATAGTGCTGTGCCATAAGAACTAAATATCTAGAGGAGGTAATATAAACATACTAGTGCAGTGTAATAGTGCTGTGCCATAAGAACTAAATATCTAGAGGAGGTAATATAAAACACACACCTACTAGTGTTATGTAAACATGTACCACGAGATCGAAATATCTAGAGGGAGTAATATAAAACACCAACATACTAGCGTAATGTAATATACATGTGTCATAAGAGCCAATTATCTAGAGGAGATAATACAAAACACAAACATTCTAGCGAGGTGTAATATACATGCACCATGACATACTAGCGTAGCGTAATATACATGCGCCATGAGAGCTAAATATCTAGAGGAGGTAATATACACCACAGACATACTAGCGTAGCGTAATATACATGCGCCATGAGAGCTAAATATCTAGAGGAGTTAATATACAACACAAACATACTAGCGTAGTGTAATATACATGCGCCATGAGAGCTAAATATCTAGAGGAGTTAATATACAACACAAACATACTAGCGTAGTGTAATATACATGTGCCATGATAGTTAAGTATCTAGAGGAGATAATAGAAAACACAAACATACTCGCACAGTGTCATAGACATGTGCCATGAGAGCTAAATATCTAGAGGAGATAATACAAAACACAAACATTCTAGCGAGGTGTAATATACATGCACCATGACATACTAGCGTAGCGTAATATACATGCGCCATGAGAGCTAAATATCTAGAGGAGTTAATATACAACACAAACATACTAGCGTAGCGTAATATACATGCGCCATGAGAGCTAAATATCTAGAGGAGATAATACAAAACACAAACATTCTAGCGAGGTGTAATATACATGCACCATGACATACTAGCGTAGCGTAATATACATGCGCCATGAGAGCTAAATATCTAGAGGAGTTAATATACAACACAAACATACTAGCGTAGCGTAATATACATGCGCCATGAGAGCTAAATATCTAGAGGAGATAATACAAAACACAAACATTCTAGCGAGGTGTAATATACATGCACCATGACATACTAGCGTAGCGTAATATACATGCGCCATGAGAGCTAAATATCTAGAGGAGTTAATATACAACACAAACATACTAGCATAGCGTAATATACTTGCGCCATGAGAGCTAAATATCTAGAGGAGATAATAGAAAACACGAACATACTCGCACAGTGTCATAGACATGTGCCATGAGAGCTAAATATCTAGAGAAGGTAATGTAAAACATAGTTATGCACATTGTTATCTCACTAAAATCTTGAGTTAGCACACTCTGACTATGATAATATATAAACCAGGCACCTACTTAATGTACTTTTGGTAGAACACAGGAGGGTTAGTTATTTCAATTCTCATTAGGGGGTGCAGTATAACAATATATTAAAGGGACAGTCAAGTCCAAACAAACCTTTCATTTTTCAAATAGAGCATGTAATTTTATACAACTTTTCAATTTACTATTAACAACAATTTTGCTTTGTTCTCTTGGTATTCTGGTTGAAAGCAAACCTAGGAAGGCATAATTTCTAAGCCCTTGAAGGCCGCCTCTATTTTATTTACTTTTCACAGCAGGGGAGAGCAAGCTCATGTAAGCCATATAGAAAGCATTGTGATCACGCTCGTGGCTTCTGGCAGACACTTCACTAATTGGCTAAAATGCAAGTCAATAGATAATAACTAAAAGTCATGTGATTAGGGGCGGTCAGAAGATGCTTAGATACAAGTTAGTCACAGAAGTAAAAAGTGTATTAATATAACAGTGTTGGTTTTGCAAAACTGGGGAATGGGTAATAAAGGGATTATCTATCTTGTTAAACAACAAAAATTCTGGTGTTGACTGTCCCTTTAACAGTTAGGCGGTGTGAAATCTGCTTTAGGTTAAATTTCACTGAAAAGTAGAAAATTAGTAAGTGTTGGCAAAACTGTTAAATAGGACTGCTCTGTGTGTTAAAAAAAGTACTACACTATGTAGCTCAAGTGAAGAGTGCAGGGGATAAGAGCATCCTCAAGTTATCCAGTGAACTGAAGGCACTAAGGAAAAGAGATAACTTCACAATATTTAGGAAATATGGGCTATCTACAGAGGGCTAACTATGAACTTGAACGTTGCTAGTGGATACTTGCAGCTTTTAGTTATAGATAGAGAGACAAGCATGTAACAAGGTATGCCCGTGACCAGCTAAAAAGAGAACCTTGTCCCTATGCACACCACAAATCTGGACATCCACCATTACAGTAACGGTATCATATATATATGTGAGGCTTACTAGGGAAACAGAAATAATAATGGGATAATCATCATTAACATGTACAATGAAAAGTCCAACATACAGTGCAAACTGTTTTACAAACTTTTCTCTGAGATACAACATCCATCTATAACTGAACAGCAATGTCCAATTTTTGAAAGGTATCAGCATACCAATTCAGCTGATCTCTTAGCTGACACCAGATCTTTTAGTTGGGCTAGCTGTAAGATGAACCGGAAAGTCTCCATGACATATAGGAAGACAAGCACCATTGTTAGGCTGAGGCAGTGTTGGTTGAAATAGGTCGCCATCATAGTGAAATGCCGCTCCAGGGGTAAGGTTAAATATCTCCCACACAACTGGTTGAGATGCATAGTGTAGGGGAATATGTAAAACATTATAGTCAGAGACGATCTCTAAGGCACTTAAAGGACTCACCCTCCGGAGTGACAATGAAGGCATGATAGAAGTAGTGTAAGTCAAGGCTGCATGTCGAATCAGCTGAGGGTCCATTTTGTAGTGTTGGGAATTGCAGAGGTTTGTTGCATAATCCTGCTTCTGTCGGCGTACAGCTCGCCCCCACCACCTGTCGACACCCCTGTAGGACCTAGGTAGGAAGGATCAATTGACTTGCGTGACACCAGAGCTGTGTCTGTAATACTACTGAGAAGCATTAATTGAACATCTTGGCAGAGTGTGGGCTTCTGATGGGTAGGAGAGGATGTTTCGCCAAGTTCCTCAATATTACCTAATTCATCCCGTGCGGCAGCCCGGCATAGCACGGGTTCCTGTTGGGTAAGAGAGATTGTTCCACCTGGGTCCTCCATATTACTTAGGTCACCCTGAGTGCCCAGGTCACGAATAAGTAGTGCTAAGCTTTCAAATCGATCCTGCATGGTCTCTCCCAGCTGCAACAATAGGGCCCGTACTGTAGTATGGAAATGCTCCATTTTGTTTTCTCAATCAATGTATCTTAATTGCACCTCGGGTCAAAGGGAAGAGTGGGTTCTTACTCTGAACATGAAAATGTCTTGCTACTGATGGCAGCGGAGTCATTTAGTAAGTTACAGTTTGTGTAGAGGCTTGAGGAACTTTCAGGAGTTGCCCTCGAAGTTATCTTCCAGAAGGGATCTGGGTAGGTCTATAGGCCTCAGTGATCGGCATTGCCGTGAAGTTTGCACTAGTAATCCTCGGGCTACAAAAAGCAGGTTGGTGGTCTCACTCACTCTCTTGATGTCAGTGGATGAAATGAATGTCCTGGATAAAAGATAAAACAGTATTTTTGGGCTTAATATTTAATTAATTGTCAGAGCTCGAAGTAGATGCGACTGTTCTTTCTGGCTGCTGGCTCCGCCCCCATTATAATTTTTAATCTTCTCACTTCACTTCAGATCTCAGGTCACGATAATTATTCAATTACTATTTGGGCTTTAACTTAAGCTCAAGTCATAACTTTCAACCTGTAATATCGTGCTAAACATTCTCTGGTAAATCTGTTTTATTACAGACTTTTAATATCAATTTGCGTGCTAATTTTAGCAGGGCCCAGCGATATTGATATCTCACTCCACACTAGCATTTCGGAGCACTTGTAATACTAGAAAACCTTAAAATAGAAAAAAATTGTTAGCTCATTGTACAAGCTTTTATAATCTTATCAAATAAATAAATAAAAATAATTTGTTGATTGCTTTTTAAGAAATTATAAATATGGTTAACAATTGTACTCTGTATATTATAAAAAGTATGGTAAGGTATCTAATACCTTCTAATTTCATACCGAAATCAAAACCGCAGTTTGCAAAATTTATTTGATAAATAACAGTATGGCGCAATAAATTTGCAAGTTTATTTGATAAGCATTGTCACTAGCAAAATATATGATTAAACACTTGAAAGTGATGCAGCATAGCTGTAAAAAGCTGACTAGAAAATATCACCTGAACATCTCTATGTAAAAAAGAAAGATATTTTACCTCAAAATGTCCTAAGTATTTACACCCCATTGTAAAGGACTTTAAGCAGCAAATCAGTATGCCTGTCCCGGGACAGCCAAGGGAGTGAGCTTCGTGCACACTCATGTTATTTTCCTATTCAGTTATAGGAAGTTAACTATGAAATTGCATCAGAGTTAAGTGAAATCTCCTGAGATCAGAGTAAAATAGTTCATGACCTCAGCACTGCTGATGCCGATTGGCTGCTGTTCATTTCTTCTTTCTTTTTCTTTTAAACCTGCAGCTGGACAGCAGCTGACGTATAAATTTTTACAGAAAACTTACTCTGGTGAGCTGAGAAAGTTGTGAGGTAAAATATCTTCCTTTTGTACATAGAGATGCTCAGGTGATATTTTCCTGTCAGCTTTTTACAGTTATGCTGCATCAGTTTCAAGTGATTTAGCATTTGAATATTATGTCCCTTTAAGAGAAAAAAAAGTTCATATCACAAAATCTTTAAAGACAAAAATAAGAAACAAATATGTTTCTTGGGATATAATTCCAATATATATGGTGTTATTCTTTTCATTTAAATACTCTTCTTACATAAATATTTTCTAGACTGTTTACATTCTGAGATGGCAGATTACAAAATGTAATGCGTAAGCAAACTGATGTTTAAAATACATTCACTATATGGGCAGTTATTTTCCCCACAGCTTGACATTTTATACCTTAAGGGTTGAAATGATAATTTCCTTGTTGAAAGTTCAGATAAAAGTTATTTCATGCAGATAAAATATATTATATTATGTTATCTTATTGTATTATATTATATAATATCATACTTTTTATCATATCATATATTATGTCATATTATACTATGTTATATTATATATTCATATATTAAACTTCTGTTTGATTAAAGGGATAGGAAAGTCAAAATTAAACGTGCAGGATTCAGAGAGAGCATCTAATTTTAAGACACTTTTAAATTCACTTTATTTACAAATGTGCTTTGTTCACTTGGTATCCCTTGTTGAAAAAGAATATGCATATATCATATACTAGTGGGAGCTAGCCGCTGATTGGTGCCTGCACACATTTGTCTCTTGTGATTGGCTAACTAGGTGTGTTCAGCTGGCTGCTGATTGATGCCTGCAAACATTTGTCTCTTGTGATTGGCTAACTAGATGTGTTAAGCTAGCTGCCGGTAGTGCAATGCTGGATAAGAAAAGAAGGAAGCAAGTTTGATTATAGAAGTAAAACGGAAAGTTGTTTAAAATTGTATGTTCTATCCAAACCATGAAATACATTTTGGGGTTTCCTGTCCTTTTAAGGCGTTTAGTTACCGAATTTCACTGTTAATATTTAGGGATCAATTACATTCCTTCAAATAGTTTTAGCTGATGTCAAAGTGTCTTTAAAGTGATCACAATCCCACATTACGTCTGCTGATAAAGTGATCACAATCCCACATTACGTCTGCTGATAAAGTGATCACAATCCCACATTAAGTCTGCTGATAAAGTGATCACAATCCCACATTACGTCTGCTGATAAAGTGGTCACAATCCCACATTACGTCTGCTGATAAAATGCCTCAGCTGCAAAATACTTTTCTGCAGATAACTTCAAAAAAAATGTGTTAATCTCTTTATTTATCAATCCCCAAGTGAAAATACAAAGATAAACTGATACATTGTATAATTAAATTAATATCAACGTATGTACATAACAAATAATATAGACTTGGAGATTATATTACCAGGGCATATAATCGTATAATTCCCACCTCAGAATGTTACCTTTTATAGCCAAAATCTTAGGTGGCTAACAAAAATAAGTGTTGAAAGCCTTAACAATCCCTAAGTGGAACCACAAAGAGAATCTGACACATTGCACAACATTTCAAACGATAATAATATCAAGGCATACAGTAGTGTAGTTTTCACCTGATATCTTGGGCGCGATCCGATATATGGCGTAAGCAAGGGAACCCGCACCGCCCGTAATTTCACCTCGCAACTCGACCTATCCAATATACTGCGCCGTCAGATGCTAAACTGGCGTAAGTAGGAAAAACCTGCGATCAACAAAAATGTGCGCAAATACACATTATAGTCATCGCAAGTACTTACGCCAGTATTATGTTCACGTAAAGTCTCAATAAAGTGTAGTTTTATGCAAATTAGGCTACGATTCGTAAAAAAACAACGGCCAGTTCTAAAAGATGCACCACGTAATTACGTCATTCAAAATTCATACATAAACCCATGGGCAGCGGCCATTTTCTTTAGTGTGTTTGGTTGGTTCTTGGAGCTACAGCACACTACAGTGAGTAGAGAGATTAGTGGTAAGAGTAGGGAGAGAGGAGCATGTCATTAAGTTAGTTAGGTCGGATTGTTGGATTGGTAAGCCTGTACATTTACTTACACTTTTTTTTACATATTGCACACATTTTGCATACACAGATATACAAAATACACAACACTTTTTTTTCTAACACCTCACACATTTTATTTATCTTTTACAGTGTGATAGGCTGAGCGTTTGGTTGTGATTGTGTGTGATTAAAGTGGGAGTGAGTGTGAGTATGTGAGTGTGTGTAGTTTGAGGATGACAGGGAGAGCTAGGGCGGGGGGAAGGAGGGAAGGGGAGTTGCAGGGAGAGGATTATGGACAGGAGGAGCAGCAGGGTCCCCGTCAGGGAGTGAGTAGAGGGGGGAGAGTTAGAAGGGAGGATGGGAGTGGGGTTGCCCCAAGGTCATTCACACTCAGAAGAGGGACAGAGGGTGCACATGGGGATAGAAGGGGGGAGGAGGGAGAGGATAGGGAGGAACCCACACCAGGGATATCCCAGGGACGGAGCCAGGCGGCCCAGGAAGAGGAGCGCATGAGGTGCCACAACTTCTCCTTTGCAGAAAACCTTGCACTAGTCCAGGCCGTCCTGGAGAACCACACCGCCCTCTTTGGCCAAGAGAAGGGCAAAGGAGTTGCCCGAAGGTGTAAAGATGCATGGCTGAGGGTCGAGGAGGCAGTCAACGGCGTGGCCCAGCAGACGAGGAATGTGGATGGGTTCCAGAAAAGGTGGAATGACTGCAAGAGGCGGGTCAAGGAGAAAATGGGCCAAAAAGCCATGCAGCAGAGGGGAACAGGCGGTGGTCCTCACCAGGAGACAGAATATAATGAGTGGCAGGTCCCTGAGCATCACAGCAGTCCGTGGACTTCCAGGGGCTCGTGACTCAGGGACTGCAACACCAGCACAGCATGCTGGTGAGTAACATCCCACACACCAGTATTATATGTATTTGAGATATAATATCCTTTAATGTCACACATTCATGTACACAATGAGGAGCATGGTATTTGGCCTACTAACAAAAACATCTACAATAATATTTCACATTAAAGGGACATTAAACCAAAGCTTTATATGTCATTATTCAGATTGAGAATACAGTTTTAAACAACATCCTAATTTACTTCTATTATCTAATTTGCTTCATTATTTTGTTATTCTTTGTTTATTAAATATCAATGCACATGGGTGAGCCAATCACATGAGGCATTGATGTGCAGCCACCAATCAGCAGCTTCTGAGCCTATCTAGATATGCTTTACAGCTAAGAATATCAAGAGAATGAAGCAAATTAAGTAATGGAAGTAAATTACAAAGTTGTTTAAAATTGCATGCTCTAGCTGAATCATGATAGAATCAAAATGGGTTTAATGTCCATTTAATGCTACTTAACACATTGAAATTCATGATATGAGATGGAATAGTGAAATACTAACATGTCTCAGAGTAACACAGGCCACAAGCCACATGTAGAGTTTTCAGTAAATGGACACTTTTGCCATCGCAATACTTTTAGCTCAAGAAAGTATGTTATGTGCCTACATCAGGCTAAAGGAAATTGTGTGACCATAGTGTCACTTAAAGAACACATTTTCTCCATCACTGACATGTACACAGAACTATTGTATGAAACACATACATGTATACTTTGCATATTAAAAACCCTCATATCACAAATCACAATATGCACATGCATGTTATAGAGTTTGACATGAGAATGAGTATAGGCCCTTGCATATATCAATGTACATTGTATGCCCACATGGACATATATATGATTGTACTAATCACTCTCATCATTTGACTCCTCCACAGAACCTCCAGTCACCAGGGTGAAAAGGGACATGCATCCACCACAACCACCGGTACAGAGAATGCCTCCACCTAAACCACCGGTACAGAGAATGCCTCCACCTCAACCACCGGTACAGAGAATATATCAAGAGTATGTTCCCAGGCATGAGGTGGGTTGGATTGCCTCTGTTGAGGACCCATATGTCATGCCCCCAAGATTTAAAGAGGAGCCCTAGCAGGAGCCCTGGCCGGAGGACTATTCCTTTGGTTATGAGGGGCAGCCAAGGCATCCCAAAAGGGTAGATGTCTTTACCCCCCCTCCCAATATCAGGCCAGTCAGGACTTGTACCACCAGGACATACAAACTGGTCAGGCTGAGTGGTCACACACCAGTCATCAATGGGACTACCAGTCCACCCGATGAGCTCCATCATCTGCTTCCCTTGGAAAAGCTCCAGCATATGAAAAGGAGCATATAGCTGTGGTAGATCCTCCTGAGGCACCAGCCAGCATAGTTCCTCCTGAGGCACCAGCCAGCATAGTTAATCCTGAGGCACCAGCCAGCATAGTTCCTCCTGAGGCACCAGCCAGCATAGTTCCTGATGAGGCACCAGCCAGCATAGTTCCTTATGAGGTACCAGCCAGCATAGTTCCTGATGAAGCACCAGCCATCATTGTTCCAGATGCAACAGCAGCTACAGGTGAACTTGCGCCTAGAATCCCTGCTGGTGAAGAGCCTGTAGATCCTCTGACTCCTGCCCTGGAGGCAAACATCAACCTGTGAGAGGCTCACATCAACCTGCGAGAGAATGCAGAGAGTCCAACACAGGTTTTACAGGAGCGAACAGACTTTACTACAGCATTCCATTGAGCTGCAACGGGACATGGCAGCATCTTTAACTGGTATCGTCCAGAACCGATCTCAGATGCTGAGAGTTATTTCGGACATGCAGATGCAGAGTGACAAAAGATGACGGGAACAAAACCAACTGTTGGGTGTGTTGGTGGAGCATTTCACACACCAGCAGGACATTGCCTCCAGCCTCTCATCTGTGGCCAGCACTCCTGCAGAATCATCTGAATCCACACAACCCAGCAGAGGCAGGAGAGCCACTCCAGGTACCTCAGCCCCCTCATCTAAGAAGAATAAAAAAATATATATATTGTTATATTTCATCCTAAATCTTGTCCTCTGTTATTTACCATATAATTGTCATCCACATCCATGTGAGGGATGTTTTAGTAAACTAATATTTTTGATAAATATAATACGGCCTGTGTGGAAATGGCCCAGAAAAGGTAATATCATCATGTTTATAACATATTCATGTTCTCTAAACCACATCACATAGTTGTGTAAGAAGGGTACATATAGTGATATTCACTTTTAGAATGTAAATCAAGGTTTCTCACATCCAATAGAAATTGACCCATGTGCAGGGATAGGCACGAGCCAAGGCTTTGGCGGACATTTTCTAAGGTAAAGACTTTGGGGGGTAGTTATCAACGCGTCTATTTTACCTGTCTTCGCCGGCCCAATACGCCAGCCTAAGCTCTCCTCACATTGCCGCCGCGGACCTGCAAAAATTCGCCTAAGTTATCAAAAAAGCTGTCAAAAAGCCGTGCACCAAGTACCGGGGCGATGAGCAGCGGACTGTGAGAGTTATCACTCATCCGATCTCGCTGCTCTTCGGCTTTTTTACAGCTTTCTTGCTAGCCTGTCACTAAGCACCCACACTAACTACACTGTTCTACCCCCTATACCGGCGCCCCCGGAGCCCCCCGCAACTAAATAAAGTTACTAACCCCTATACCGCCACTCCTAGACCCCGCCGCAACTCTTATCAATGTATTAACCCCTAAACCGCTGCTCCTAGACCCCGCCGCAACTCTTATAAATGTATTAACCCCCTAAACCGCCGCTCCCGGACACCGCTGCCACCTACATTATACCTAGTAACCCCTATACTGCCCCCCCTATACCGTCGCCCTCTATAATAAAGTTATTAACCCCTATCCTGCTGATCCCTTACCTCGCCGCAACTAAATAAATCTGCAACCTATATTAAATTTATTAACCGCTATCCTGACCCACCTACATCGTCGCCACCTATAGTAAATTTATTAACCCCTATCCTGTCCCCCACTACACCACCCCCTCCGTTAATAAATTTATTAACCCCTAAACCTAAGTCTAACACTAACCCTAACACCCCCCTAACTTAAATATTAATGAAATAAATCTTAATAATATTTCTATTATGAACTAAATTAATCCTATTTAAAACTAAATACTTACCTTTAAAATAAACCCTAATATAGCTACAATATAAATAATAATTATATTTTAGCTATCTTAGGATTTATTTTTATTTTACAGGCAAATTTCAATTTATTTTAACCAGGTACAATAGCTATTAAATAGTTATTAACTATTTAATAGCTTACCTAGCTAAAATAAAGAGAAATTAACCTGTAAAATAAAAACTAACCTAAGTTGCAATTACACATAACACTACACTATACGTTAATAAATTATTCCTATTTAAAACTAAATACTTACCTGTAAAATAAACCCTAAGATAGCTACAGTATAATTAATAATTACATTGTAGCTTTCTTAGGATTTAGATTTATTTTACAGGTAACTTTGTATTTATTTTAGCTAGTTAGAATAGTTATTAAATAGTTATTAACTATTTAATAACTACCTAGCTAAAAGAAATACAAAATTACCTGTAAAATAAATCCTAACCTAAGTTACAATTAAACCTAACACTACACTATCCTTAAATAAATTAACTAAAAATAACTAAAATTAAATATAATTACATAAACTAACTCACTCATAAACTAATAATTTGTTGATTGCTTTTTAAGAAATTATAAATATGGTTAACAATTGTACTCTGTGTATTATAAAAAGTATGGTAAGGTATCTAATACCTTCTGATTTCATACCGAAATAAAAACCGCAGTTTGCAAAATTTATTTGATAAATAACAGTATGGCGCAATAAATTTGCAAGTTTATTTGATAAGCATTGTCACTAGCAAAATATATGATTAAACACTTGAAAGTGATGCAGCATAGCTGTAAAAAGCTGAATAGAAAATATCACCTGAACATCTCTATGTAAAAAAGATAGATATTTTACCTCAAAATGTCCTAAGTATTTACACCCCATTGTAAAGGACTTTAAGCAGCAAATCAGTATGCCTGTCCCGGGACAGCCAAGGGAGTGAGCTTCGTGCACACTCATGTTATTTTCCTATTCAGTTATAGGAAGTTAACTATGAAATTGCATCAGAGTTAAGTGAAATCTCCTGAGATCAGAGTAAAATAGTTCATGACCTCAGCACTGCTGATGCCGATTGGCTGCTGTTCATTTCTTCTTTCTTTTTCTTTTAAACCTGCAGCTGGACAGCAGCTGACGTATAAATTTTTACAGAAAACTTACTCTGGTGAGCTGAGAAAGTTGTGAGGTAAAATATCTTCCTTTTGTACATAGAGATGCTCAGGGGATATTTTCCTGTCAGCTTTTTACAGTTATGCTGCATCAGTTTCAAGTGATTTAGCATTTGAATATTATGTCCCTTTAAGAGAAAAAAAAGTTCATATCACAAAATCTTTAAAGACAAAAATAAGAAACAAATATGTTTCTTGGGATATAATTCCAATATATATGGTGTTATTCTTTTCATTTAAATACTCTTCTTACATAAATATTTTCTAGACTGTTTACATTCTGAGATGGCAGATTACAAAATGTAATGCGTAAGCAAACTGATGTTTAAAATACATTCACTATATGGGCAGTTATTTTCCCCACAGCTTGACATTTTATACCTTAAGGGTTGAAATGATAATTTCCTTGTTGAAAGTTCAGATAAAAGTTATTTCTTGCAGATAAAATATATTATATTATGTTATCTTATTGTATTATATTATATAATATCATACTTTTTATCATATCATATATTATGTCATATTATACTATGTTATATTATATATTCATATATTAAACTTCTGTTTGATTAAAGGGATAGGAAAGTCAAAATTAAACGTGCAGGATTCAGAGAGAGCATCTAATTTTAAGACACTTTTAAATTCACTTTATTTACAAATGTGCTTTGTTCACTTGGTATCCCTTGTTGAAAAAGAATATGCATATTTCATATACTAGCGGGAGCTAGCCGCTGATTGGTGCCTGCACACATTTGTCTCTTGTGATTGGCTAACTAGGTGTGTTCAGCTGGCTGCTGATTGGTGCCTGCAAACATTTGTCTCTTGTGATTGGCTAACTAGGGCCTAGATTTAGAGTTCGGCGGTAAAAGGGCTGTTAACGCTCCGCGGGCTTTTTTCTGGCCGCACCATAAATTTAACTCTGGTATCGAGAGTTAAAACAAATGCTGCGTTAGGCTCCAAAAAAGGAGCGTAGAGCATTTTTACCGCAAATGCAACTCTCGATACCAGAGCTGCTTACGGACGCGGCCGGCCTCAAAAACGTGCTCGTGCACGATTCTCCCATAGGAAACAATGGGGCTGTTTGAGCTGAAAAAAAACCTAACACCTGCAAAAAAGCAGCGTTCAGCTCCTAACGCAGCCCCATTGATTCCTATGGGGAAACACTTCCTACGTCTGCACCTAACACCCTAACATGTACCCCGAGTCTAAACACCCCTAACCTTACACTTATTAACCCCTAATCTGCCGCCCCCGCTATCGCTGACCCCTGCATATTTTTTTTAACCCCTAATCTGCCGCTCCGTAAAACGCCGCCACCTACGTTATCCCTATGTACCCCTAATCTGCTGCCCTAACATCGCCGACCCCTATGTTATATTTATTAACCCCTAATCTGCCCCCCACAACGTCGCCTCCACCTGCCTACACTTATTAACCCCTAATCTGCCGAGCGGACCTGAGCGCTACTATAATAAAGTTATTAACCCCTAATCCGCCTCACTAACCCTATCATAAATAGTATTAACCCCTAATCTGCCCTCCCTAACATCGCCGACACCTACCTTCAATTATTAACCCCTAAACTTCCCATCGGAGCTCACCGCTATTCTAATAAATGGATTAACCCCTAAAGCTAAGTCTAACCCTAACACTAACACCCCCCTAAGTTAAATATAATTTACATCTAACGAAATAAATTAACTCTTATTAAATAACTTATTCCTATTTAAAGCTAAATACTTACCTGTAAAATAAACCCTAATATAGCTACAATATAAATTATAATTATATTATAGCTATTTTAGGATTAATATTTATTTTACAGGCAAATTTGTAATTATTTTAACCAGGTACAATAGCTATTAAATAGTTATTAACTATTTAATAGTTACCTAGTTAAAATAATAACAAATTTACCTGTAAAATAAATCCTAACCTAAGTTATAATTAAACCTAACACTACCCTATCAATAAAATAATTAAATAAACTACCTACAATTACCTACAATTAACCTAACACTACACTATCAATAAATTAATTAAACACAATTGCTACAAATAAATACAATTAAATAAACTAGCTAAAGTACAAAAATTAAAAAAGAACTAAGTTACAGAAAATAAAAAAATATTTACAAACATAAGAAAAATATTACAACAATTTTAAACTAATTACACCTACTCTAAGCCCCCTAATAAAATAACAAAGCCCCCCAAAATAAAAAATTCCCTACCCTATTCTAAATTAAAAAAGTTACAAGCTCTTTTACCTTACCAGCCCTGAACAGGGCCCTTTGCGGGGCATGCCCCAAGAATTTCAGCTCTTTTGCCTGTAAAAAAAAACATACAATACCCCCCCCCCCAACATTACAACCCACCACCCACATACCCCTAATCTAACCCAAACCCCCTTAAAGAAACCTAACACTAAGCCCCTGAAGATCTTCCTACCTTGTCTTCACCATACCAGGTTCACCGATCCGTCCTGGCTCCAAGATCTTCATCCAACCCAAGCGGGGGTTGGCGATCCATAATCCGGTCCAGAAGAGGCTCCAAAGTCTTCCTCCTATCCGGCAAGAAGAGGACATCCGGACCGGCAAACATCTTCTCCAAGCGGCATCTTCTATCTTCTTCCATCCGGTGCGGAGCGGGTCCATCTTGAAGCAGGCGACGCGGATCCATCCTCTTCTTCCGATGTCTCCCGACGAATGACGGTTCCTTTAAGGGACGTCATCCAAGATGGCGTCCCTCGAATTCCGATTGGCTGATAGGATTCTATCAGCCAATCGGAATTAAGGTAGGAATTTTCTGATTGGCTGATGGAATCAGCCAATCAGAATCAAGTTCAATCCGATTGGCTGATCCAATCAGCCAATCAGATTGAGCTCGCATTCTATTGGCTGTTCCGATCAGCCAATAGAATGCGAGCTCAATCTGATTGGCTGATTGGATCGGCCAATCGGATTGAACTAGATTCTGATTGGCTGATTCCATCAGCCAATCAGAAAATTCCTACCTTAATTCCGATTGGCTGATAGAATCCTATCAGCCAATCGGAATTCGAGGGACGCCATCTTGGATGACGTCCCTTAAAGGAACCGTCATTCGTCGGGAGACATCGGAAGAAGAGGATGGATCCGCGTCGCCTGCTTCAAGATGGACCCGCTCCGCACCGGATGGAAGAAGATAGAAGATGCGGCTTGGAGAAGATGTTTGCCCGTCCGGATGTCCTCTTCTTGCCGGATAGGATGAAGACTTTGGAGCCTCTTCTGGACCTCTTCAGCACCGGATTATGGATCGCTAACCCCCGCTTGGGTTGGATGAAGATCTTGGAGCCAGGACGGATCGGTGATACCTGGATGGTGAAGACAAGGTAGGAAGATCTTCAGGGGATTAGTGTTAGGTTTATTTAAGGGGGGTTTGGGTTAGATTAGGGGTATGTGGGTGGTGGGTTGTAATGTTGGGGGGGGTATGGTATGTTTTTTTTTACAGGCAAAAGAGCTGAAATCCTTGGGGCATGCCCCGCAAAGGGCCCTGTTCAGGGCTGGTAAGGTAAAAGAGCTTGTAACTTTTTTAATTTAGAATAGGGTAGGGAATTTTTTATTTTGGGGGGCTTTGTTATTTTATTAGGGGGCTTAGAGTAGGTGTAATTAGTTTAAAATTGTTGTAATATTTTTCTTATGTTTGTAAATATTTTTTTATTTTCTGTAACTTAGTTCTTTTTTATTTTTTGTACTTTAGCTAGTTTATTTAATTGTATTTATTTGTAGCAATTGTGTTTAATTTATTTATTGATAGTGTAGTGTTAGGTTAATTGTAGGTAATTGTAGGTAGTTTATTTAATTATTTTATTGATAGGGTAGTGTTAGGTTTAATTATAACTTAGGTTAGGATTTATTTTACAGGTAAATTTGTTATTATTTTAACTAGGTAACTATTAAATAGTTAATAACTATTTAATAGCTATTGTACCTGGTTAAAATAATTACAAATTTGCCTGTAAAATAAATATTAATCCTAAAATAGCTATAATATAATTATAATTTATATTGTAGCTATATTAGGATTTATTTTACAGGTAAGTATTTAGCTTTAAATAGGAATAATTTATATAATAAGAGTTAATTTATTTCGTTAGATGTAAATTATATTTAAGTTAGGGGGGTGTTAGTGTTAGTGTTAGACTTAGCTTTAGGGGTTAATACATTTATTAGAATAGCGGTGAGCTCCGATCGGAAGATTAGGGGTTAATAATTGAAGTTAGGTGTCGGCGATGTTAGGGAGGGCAGATTAGGGGTTAATACTATTTATGATAGGGTTAGTGAGGCGGGTTAGGGGTTAATAACTTTATTATAGTAGCGGTGCGGTCCGCTCGGCAGATTAGGGGTTAATAAGTGTAGGCAGGTGTCGGCGACGTTGAGGGGGGCAGATTAGGGGATAATAAATATAATATAGGGGTCGGCGGTGTTAGGGGTAGCAGATTAGGGGTACATAGGGATAACGTAGGTGGCGGCACTTTGCGGTCGGAAGATTAGGGGTTAATTATTTTAAGTAGCTGGCGGCGATGTTGTGGGGGGCAGATTAGGGGTTAATAAATATAATATAGGGGTCGGCGGGGTTAGGGGCAGCAGATTAGGGGTACATAAGTATAACGTAGGTGGCGGTCGGCAGATTAGGGGTTAAAATTTTTAATCGAGTGGCGGCGATGTGGGGGGACCTCGGTTTAGGGGTACATAGGTAGTTTATGGGTGTTAGTGTACTTTAGGGTACAGTAGTTAAGAGCTTTATAAACCGGCGTTAGCCAGAAAGCTCTTAACTCCTGCTATTTTCAGGCGGCTGGAATCTTGTCGTTAGAGCTCTAACGCTCACTGCAGAAACGACTCTAAATACCAGCGTTAGAAAGATCCCATTGAAAAGATAGGCTACGCAAATGACGTAGGGGGATCTGCGGTATGGAAAAGTCGCGGCTGAAAAGTGAGCGTTAGACCCTTTAATCACTGACTCCAAATACCAGCGGGCGCCCAAAACCAGCGTTAGGAGCCTCTAACGCTGGTTTTGACGGCTACCGCCGAACTCTAAATCTAGGCCTAGATGTGTTAAGCTAGCTGCCGGTAGTGCAATGCTGGGTAAGAAAAGAAGGAAACAAGTTTGATTATAGAAGTAAAACGGAAAGTTGTTTAAAATTGTATGTTCTATCCAAACCATGAAATACATTTTGGGGTTTCCTGTCCTTTTAAGGCGTTTAGTTACCGAATTTCACTGTTAATATTTAGGGATCAATTACATTCCTTCCAATAGCTGATGTCAAAGTGTCTTTAAAGTTATCACAATCCCACATTACGTCTGCTGATAAAGTGATCACAATCCCACATTACGTCTGCTGATAAAGTGATCACAATCCCACATTAAGTCTGCTGATAAAGTGATCACAATCCCACATTACGTCTGCTGATAAAGTGATCACAATCCCACATTACGTCTGCTGATAAAATGCCTCAGCTGCAAAATACTTTTCTGCAGATAACTTCAAAAAAAATGTGTTAATCTCTTTATTTATCAATCCCCAAGTGAAAATACAAAGATAAACTGATACATTGTATAATTAAATTAATATCAACGTATGTACATAACAAATAATATAGACTTGGAGATTATATTACCAGGGCATATAATCGTATAATTCCCACCTCAGAATGTTACCTTTTATAGCCAAAATCTTAGGTGGCTAACAAAAATAAGTGTTGAAAGCCTTAACAATCCCTAAGTGGAACCACAAAGAGAATCTGACACATTGCACAACATTTCAAACGATAATAATATCAAGGCATACAGTAGTGTAGTTTTCACCTGATATCTTGGGCGCGATCCGATATATGGCGTAAGCAAGGGAACCCGCACCGCCCGTAATTTCACCTCGCAACTCGACCTATCCAATATACTGCGCCGTCAGATGCTAAACTGGCGTAAGTAGGAAAAACCTGCGATCAACAAAAATGTGCGCAAATACACATTATAGTCATCGCAAGTACTTACGCCAGTATTATGTTCACGTAAAGTCTCAATAAAGTGTAGTTTTATGCAAATTAGGCTACGATTCATAAAAAAACAACGGCCAGTTCTAAAAGATGCACCACGTAATTACGCCATTCAAAATTCATACATAAACCCATGGGCAGCGGCCATTTTCTTTAGTGTGTTTGGTTGGTTCTTGGAGCTACAGCACACTACAGTGAGTAGAGAGATTAGTGGTAAGAGTAGGGAGAGAGGAGCATGTCATTAAGTTAGTTAGGTCGGATTGTTGGATTGGTAAGCCTGTACATTTACTTACACTTTTTTTTACATATTGCACACATTTTGCATACACAGATATACAAAATACACAACACTTTTTTTTTCTAACACCTCACACATTTTATTTATCTTTTACAGTGTGATAGGCTGAGCGTTTGGTTGTGATTGTGTGTGATTAAAGTGGGAGTGAGTGTGAGTATGTGAGTGTGTGTAGTTTGAGGATGACAGGGAGAGCTAGGGCGGGGGGAAGGAGGGAAGGGGAGTTGCAGGGAGAGGATTATGGACAGGAGGAGCAGCAGGGTCCCCGTCAGGGAGTGAGTAGAGGGGGGAGAGTTAGAAGGGAGGATGGGAGTGGGGTTGCCCCAAGGTCATTCACACTCAGAAGAGGGACAGAGGGTGCACATGGGGATAGAAGGGCGGAGGAGGGAGAGGATAGGGAGGAACCCACACCAGGGACATCCCAGGGACGGAGCCAGGCGGCCCAGGAAGAGGAGCGCATGAGGTGCCACAACTTCTCCTTTGCAGAAAACCTTGCGCTAGTCCAGGCCGTCCTGGAGAACCACACCGCCCTCTTTGGCCAAGAGAAGGGCAAAGGAGTTGCCCGAAGGTGTAAAGATGCATGGCTGAGGGTCGAGGAGGCAGTCAACGGCGTGGCCCAGCAGACGAGGAATGTGGATGGGTTCCAGAAAAGGTGGAATGACTGCAAGAGGCGGGTCAAGGAGAAAATGGGCCAAAAAGCCATGCAGCAGAGGGGAACAGGCGGTGGTCCTCACCAGGAGACAGAATATAATGAGTGGCAGGTCCCTGAGCATCACAGCAGTCCGTGGACTTCCAGGGGCTCGTGACTCAGGGACTGCAACATCAGCACAGCATGCTGGTGAGTAACATCCCACACACCAGTATTATATGTATTTGAGATATAATATCCTTTAATGTCACACATTCATGTACACAATGAGGAGCATGGTATTTGGCCTACTAACAAAAACATCTACAATAATATTTCACAGTAAAGGGACATTAAACCAAAGCTTTATATGTCATTATTCAGATTGAGAATACAGTTTTAAACAACATCCTAATGTACTTCTATTATCTAATTTGCTTCATTATTTTGTTATTCTTTGTTTATTAAATATCAATGCACATGGGTGAGCCAATCACATGAGGCATTGATGTGCAGCCACCAGTCAGCAGCTTCTGAGCCTATCTAGATATGCTTTACAGCTAAGAATATCAAGAGAATGAAGCAAATTAAGTAATGGAAGTAAATTACAAAGTTGTTTAAAATTGCATGCTCTAGCTGAATCATGATAGAATCAAAATGGGTTTAATGTCCATTTAATGCTACTTAACACATTGAAATTCATGATATGAGGTGGAATAGTGAAATACTAACATGTCTCAGAGTAACACAGGCCACAAGCCACATGTAGAGTTTTCAGTAAATGGACACTTTTGCCATCGCAATACTTTTAGCTCAAGAAAGCATGTTATGTGCCTACATCAGGCTAAAGGAAATTGTGTGACCATAGTGTCACTTAAAGAACACATTTTCTCCATCACTGACATGTACACAGAACTATTGTATGAAACACATACATGTATACTTTGCATATTAAAAACCCTCATATCACAAATCACAATATGCACATGCATGTTATAGAGTTTGACATGAGAATGAGTATAGGCCCTTGCATATATCAATGTACATTGTATGCCCACATGGACATATATATGATTGTACTAATCACTCTCATCATTTGACTCCTCCACAGAACCTCCAGTCACCAGGGTGAAAAGGGACATGCATCCACCACAACCACCGGTACAGAGAATGCCTCCACCTAAACCACCGGTACAGAGAATGCCTCCACCTCAACCACCGGTACAGAGAATATATCAAGAGTATGTTCCCAGGCATGAGGTGGGTTGGATTGCCTCTGTTGAGGACCCATATGTCATGCCCCCAAGATTTGAAGAGGAGCCCTAGCAGGAGCCCTGGCCGGAGGACTATTCCTTTGGTTATGAGGGGCAGCCAAGGCATCCCAAAAGGGTAGATGTCTTTACCCCCCCTCCCAATATCAGGCCAGTCAGGACTTGTACCACCAGGACATACAAACTGGTCAGGCTTAGTGGTCGCACAACAGTCATCAATGGGACTACCAGTCCACCCGATGAGCTCCATCATCTGCTTCCCTTGGAAAAGCTCCAGCATATGAAAAGGAGCATATAGCTGTGGTAGTTCCTCCTGAGGCACCAGCCAGCATAGTTCCTCCTGAGGCACCAGCCAGCATAGTTAATCCTGAGGCACCAGCCAGCATAGTCCCTCCTGAGGCACCAGCCAGCATAGTTCCTGATGAGGCACGAGCCAGCATAGTTCCTTATGAGGTACCAGCCAGCATAGTTCCTGATGAAGCACCAGCCATCATTGTTCCAGATGCAACAGCAGCTACAGGTGAACTTGCGCCTAGAATCCCTGCTGGTGAAGAGCCTGTAGATCCTCTGACTCCTGCCCTGGAGGCAAACATCAACCTGTGAGAGGCTCACATTAACCTGCGAGAGAATGCAGAGAGTCCAACACAGGTTTTACAGGAGCCAACAGACTTTACTACAGCATTCCATTGAGCTGCAACGGGACATGGCAGCATCTTTAACTGGTATCGTCCAGAACCGATCTCAGATGCTGAGAGTTATTTCGGACATGCAGATGCAGAGTGACAACAGATGGCGGGAACAAAACCAACTGTTGGGTGTGTTGGTGGAGCATTTCACACACCAGCAGGACATTGCCTCCAGCCTCTCATCTGTGGCCAGCACTACTGCAGAATCATCTGAATCCACACAACCCAGCAGAGGCAGGAGAGCCACTCCAGGTACCTCAGCCCCCTCATCTAAGAAGCCTAAAAATATATATATATTGTTATATTTCATCCTAAATCTTGTCCTCTGTTATTTACCATATAGTTGTCATCCACATCCATGTGAGGGATGTTTTAGTAAACTAATATTTTTGATAAATATAATACGGCCTGTGTGGAAATGGCCCAGAAAAGGTAATATCATCATGTTTATAACATATTCATGTTCTCTAAACCACATCACATAGTTGTGTAAGAAGGGTACATATAGTGATATTCACTTTTAGAATGTAAATCAAGGTTTCTCACATCCAATAGAAATTGACCCATGTGCAGGGATAGGCACGAGCCAAGGCTTTGGCGGACATTTTCTAAGGTAAAGACTTTGGGGGGTAGTTATCAACGCGTCTATTTTACCTGTCTTCGCCGGCCCAATACGCCAGCCTAAGCTCTCCTCACATTGCCGCCGCGGACCTGCAAAAATTCGCCTAAGTTATCAAAAAAGCTGTCAAAAAGCCGTGCACCAAGTACCGGGGCGATGAGCAGCGGACTGTGAGAGTTATCACTCATCCGATCTCGCTGCTCTTTGGCTTTTTTACAGCTTTCTTGCTAGCCTGTCACTAAGCACCCACACTAACTACACTGTTCTACCCCCTATACCGGCGCCCCCGGAGCCCCCCGCAACTAAATAAAGTTACTAACCCCTATACCGCCACTCCTAGACCCCGCCGCAACTCTTATCAATGTATTAACCCCTAAACCGCCGCTCCTAGACCCCACCGCAACTCTTATAAATGTATTAACCCCCTAAACCGCCGCTCCCGGACACCGCTGCCACCTACATTATACCTAGTAACCCCTATCCTGCCCCCCCTATACCGTCGCCCTCTATAATAAAGTTATTAACCCCTATCCTGCTGATCCCGCACCTCGCCACAACTAAATAAATCCGCAACCTATATTAAATTTATTAACCGCTATCCTGCCCCCCACTACACCGCCCCCTCCGTTAATAAATTTATTAACCCCTATCCTGCCCCCCACTACACCGCCCCCTCCGTTAATAAATTTATTAACCCCTAAACCTAAGTCTAACACTAACCCTAACACCCCCCTAACTTAAATATTAATGAAATAAATCTAAATAATATTTCTATTATGAACTAAATTAATCCTATTTAAAACTAAATACTTACCTTTAAAATAAACCCTAATATAGCTACAATATAAATAATAATTATATTTTAGCTATCTTAGGATTTATTTTTATTTTACAGGCAAATTTCAATTTATTTTAACTAGGTACAATAGCTATTAAATAGTTATTAACTATTTAATAGCTTACCTAGCTAAAATAAAGAGAAATTAACCTGTAAAATAAAAACTAACCTAAGTTGTAATTACACCTAACACTACACTATACGTTAATAAATTATTCCTATTTAAAACTAAATACTTACCTGTAAAATAAACCCTAAGATAGCTACAGTATAATTAATAATTACATTGTAGCTTTCTTAGGATTTAGATTTATTTTACAGGTAACTTTGTATTTATTTTAGCTAGTTAGAATAGTTATTAAATAGTTATTAACTATTTAATAACTACCTAGCTAAAAGAAATACAAAATTACCTGTAAAATAAATCCTAACCTAAGTTACAATTAAACCTAACACTACACTATCATTAAATAAATTAACTAAAAATAACTAAAATTAAATATAATTACATAAACTAACTCACTCATAAACTAATAATTTGTTGATTGCTTTTTAAGAAATTATAAATATGGTTAACAATTGTACTCTGTATATTATAAAAAGTATGGTAAGGTATCTAATACCTTCTAATTTCATACCGAAATCAAAACCGCAGTTTGCAAAATTTATTTGATAAATAACAGTATGGCGCAATAAATTTGCAAGTTTATTTGATAAGCATTGTCACTAGCAAAATATATGATTAAACACTTGAAAGTGATGCAGCATAGCTGTAAAAAGCTGACTAGAAAATATCACCTGAACATCTCTATGTAAAAAAGATAGATATTTTACCTCAAAATGTCCTAAGTATTTACACCACATTGTAAAGGACTTTAAGCAGCAAATCAGTATGCCTGTCCCGGGACAGCCAAGGGAGTGAGCTTCGTGCACACTCATGTTATTTTCCTATTCAGTTATAGGAAGTTAACTATGAAATTGCATGAGAGTTAAGTGAAATCTCCTGAGATCAGAGTAAAATAGTTCATGACCTCAGCACTGCTGATGCCGATTGGCTGCTGTTCATTTCTTCTTTCTTTTTCTTTTAAACCTGCAGCTGGACAGCAGCTGACGTATAAATTTTTACAGAAAACTTACTCTGGTGAGCTGAGAAAGTTGTGAGGTAAAATATCTTCCTTTTGTACATAGAGATGCTCAGGTGATATTTTCCTGTCAGCTTTTTACAGTTATGTTATGCTGCATCACTTTCAAGTGATTTAGCATTTGAATATTATGTCCCTTTAAGAGAAAAAAAAGTTCATATCACAAAATCTTTAAAGACAAAAATAAGAAACAAATATGTTTCTTGGGATATAATTCCAATATATATGGTGTTATTCTTTTCATTTAAATACTCTTCTTACATAAATATTTTCTAGACTGTTTACATTCTGAGATGGCAGATTACAAAATGTAATGCGTAAGCAAACTGATGTTTAAAATACATTCACTATATGGGCAGTTATTTTCCCCACAGCTTGACATTTTATACCTTAAGGGTTGAAATGATAATTTCCTTGTTGAAAGTTCAGATAAAAGTTATTTCTTGCAGATAAAATATATTATATTATGTTATCTTATTGTATTATATTATATAATATCATACTTTTTATCATATCATATATTATGTCATATTATACTATGTTATATTATATATTCATATATTAAACTTCTGTTTGATTAAAGGGATAGGAAAGTCAAAATTAAACGTGCAAGATTCAGAGAGAGCATCTAATTTTAAGACACTTTTAAATTCACTTTATTTACAAATGTGCTTTGTTCACTTGGTATCCCTTGTTGAAAAAGAATATGCATATATCATATACTAGTGGGAGCTAGCCGCTGATTGGTGCCTGCACACATTTGTCTCTTGTGATTGGCTAACTAGGTGTGTTCAGCTGGCTGCTGATTGGTGCCTGCAAACATTTGTCTCTTGTGATTGGCTAACTAGATGTGTTAAGCTAGCTGCCGGTAGTGCAATGCTGGATAAGAAAAGAAGGAAACAAGTTTGATTATAGAAGTAAAACGGAAAGTTGTTTAAAATTGTATGTTCTATCCAAACCATGAAATACATTTTGGGGTTTCCTGTCCTTTTAAGGCGTTTAGTTACCGAATTTCACTGTTAATATTTAGGGATCAATTACATTCCTTCCAATAGTTTTAGCTGATGTCAAAGTGTCTTTAAAGTGATCACAATCCCACATTACGTCTGCTGATAAAGTGATCACAATCCCACATTACGTCTGCTGATAAAGTGATCACAATCCCACATTAAGTCTGCTGATAAAGTGATCACAATCCCACATTACGTCTGCTGATAAAGTGATCACAATCCCACATTACGTCTGCTGATAAAATGCCTCAGCTGCAAAATACTTTTCTGCAGATAACTTCAAAAAAAATGTGTTAATCTCTTTATTTATCAATCCCCAAGTGAAAATACAAAGATAAACTGATACATTGTATAATTAAATTAATATCAACGTATGTACATAACAAATAATATAGACTTGGAGATTATATTACCAGGGCATATAATCGTATAATTCCCACCTCAGAATGTTACCTTTTATAGCCAAAATCTTAGGTGGCTAACAAAAATAAGTGTTGAAAGCCTTAACAATCCCTAAGTGGAACCACAAAGAGAATCTGACACATTGCACAACATTTCAAACGATAATAATATCAAGGCATACAGTAGTGTAGTTTTCACCTGATATCTTGGGCGCGATCCGATATATGGCGTAAGCAAGGGAACCCGCACCGCCCGTAATTTCACCTCGCAACTCGACCTATCCAATATACTGCGCCGTCAGATGCTAAACTGGCGTAAGTAGGAAAAACCTGCGATCAACAAAAATGTGCGCAAATACACATTATAGTCATCGCAAGTACTTACGCCAGTATTATGTTCACGTAAAGTCTCAATAAAGTGTAGTTTTATGCAAATTAGGCTACGATTCATAAAAAAACAACGGCCAGTTCTAAAAGATGCACCACGTAATTACGCCATTCAAAATTCATACATAAACCCATGGGCAGCGGCCATTTTCTTTAGTGTGTTTGGTTGGTTCTTGGAGCTACAGCACACTACAGTGAGTAGAGAGATTAGTGGTAAGAGTAGGGAGAGAGGAGCATGTCATTAAGTTAGTTAGGTCGGATTGTTGGATTGGTAAGCCTGTACATTTACTTACACTTTTTTTTACATATTGCACACATTTTGCATACACAGATATACAAAATACACAACACTTTTTTTTTCTAACACCTCACACATTTTATTTATCTTTTACAGTGTGATAGGCTGAGCGTTTGGTTGTGATTGTGTGTGATTAAAGTGGGAGTGAGTGTGAGTATGTGAGTGTGTGTAGTTTGAGGATGACAGGGAGAGCTAGGGCGGGGGGAAGGAGGGAAGGGGAGTTGCAGGGAGAGGATTATGGACAGGAGGAGCAGCAGGGTCCCCGTCAGGGAGTGAGTAGAGGGGGGAGAGTTAGAAGGGAGGATGGGAGTGGGGTTGCCCCAAGGTCATTCACACTCAGAAGAGGGACAGAGGGTGCACATGGGGATAGAAGGGCGGAGGAGGGAGAGGATAGGGAGGAACCCACACCAGGGACATCCCAGGGACGGAGCCAGGCGGCCCAGGAAGAGGAGCGCATGAGGTGCCACAACTTCTCCTTTGCAGAAAACCTTGCGCTAGTCCAGGCCATCCTGGAGAACCACACCGCCCTCTTTGGCCAAGAGAAGGGCAAAGGAGTTGCCCGAAGGTGTAAAGATGCATGGCTGAGGGTCGAGGAGGCAGTCAACGGCGTGGCCCAGCAGACGAGGAATGTGGATGGGTTCCAGAAAAGGTGGAATGACTGCAAGAGGCGGATCAAGGAGAAAATGGGCCAAAAAGCCATGCAGCAGAGGGGAACAGGCGGTGGTCCTCACCAGGAGACAGAATATAATGAGTGGCAGGTCCCTGAGCATCACAGCAGTCCGTGGACTTCCAGGGGCTCGTGACTCAGGGACTGCAACATCAGCACAGCATGCTGGTGAGTAACATCCCACACACCAGTATTATATGTATTTGAGATATAATATCCTTTAATGTCACACATTCATGTACACAATGAGGAGCATGGTATTTGGCCTACTAACAAAAACATCTACAATAATATTTCACATTAAAGGGACATTAAACCAAAGCTTTATATGTCATTATTCAGATTGAGAATACCGTTTTAAACAACATCCTAATTTACTTCTATTATCTAATTTGCTTCATTATTTTGTTATTCTTTGTTTATTAAATATCAATGCACATGGGTGAGCCAATCACATGAGGCATTGATGTGCAGCCACCAATCAGACAGCTTCTGAGCCTATCTAGATATGCTTTACAGCTAAGAATATCAAGAGAATGAAGCAAATTAAGTAATGGAAGTAAATTACAAAGTTGTTTAAAATTGCATGCTCTAGCTGAATCATGATAGAATCAAAATGGGTTTAATGTCCATTTAATGCTACTTAACACATTGAAATTCATGATATGAGGTGGAATAGTGAAATACTAACATGTCTCTGAGTAACACAGGCCACAAGCCACATGTAGAGTTTTCAGTAAATGGACACTTTTGCCATCGCAATACTTTTAGCTCAAGAAAGCATGTTATGTGCCTACATCAGGCTAAAGGAAATTGTGTGACCATAGTGTCACTTAAAGAACACATTTTCTCCATCACTGACATGTACACAGAACTATTGTATGAAACACATACATGTATACTTTGCATATTAAAAACCCTCATATCACAAATCACAATATGCACATGCATGTTATAGAGTTTGACATGAGAATGAGTATAGGCCCTTGCATATATCAATGTACATTGTATGCCCACATGGACATATATATGATTGTACTAATCACTCTCATCATTTGACTCCTCCACAGAACTTCCAGTCACCAGGGTGAAAAGGGACATGCATCCACCACAACCACCAGTACAGAGAATGCCTCCACCTAAACCACCGGTACAGAGAATGCCTCCACCTCAACCACCGGTACAGAGAATATATCAAGAGTATGTTCCCAGGCATGAGGTGGGTTGGATTGCCTCTGTTGAGGACCCATATGTCATGCCCCCAAGATTTGAAAAGGAGCCCTAGCAGGAGCCCTGGCCGGAGGACTATTCCTTTGGTTATGAGGGGCAGCCAAGGCATCCCAAAAGGGTAGATGTCTTTACCCCCCCTCCCAATATCAGGCCAGTCAGGACTTGTACCACCAGGACATACAAACTGGTCAGGCTGAGTGGTCGCACACCAGTCATCAATGGGACTACCAGTCCACCCGATGAGCTCCATCATCTGCTTCCCTTGGAAAAGCTCCAGCATATGAAAAGGAGCATATAGCTGTGGTAGTTCCTCCTGAGGCACCAGCCAGCATAGTTCCTCCTGAGGCACCAGCCAGCATAGTTAATCCTGAGGCACCAGCCAGCATAGTTCCTCCTGAGGCACCAGCCAGCATAGTTCCTGATGAGGCACCAGCCAGCATAGTTCCTTATGAGGTACCAGCCAGCATAGTTCCTGATGAAGCACCAGCCATCATTGTTCCAGATGCAACAGCAGCTACAGGTGAACTTGCGCCTAGAATCCCTGCTGGTGAAGAGCCTGTAGATCCTCTGACTCCTGCCCTGGAGGCAAACATCAACCTGTGAGAGGCTCACATCAACCTGCGAGAGAATGCAGAGAGTCCAACACAGGTTTTACAGGAGCCAACAGACTTTACTACAGCATTCCATTGAGCTGCAACGGGACATGGCATCATCTTTAACTGGTATCGTCCAGAACTGATCTCAGATGCTGAGAGTTATTTCGGACATGCAGAGTGACAACAGATGGCGGGAACAAAACCAACTGTTGGGTGTGTTGGTGGAGCATTTCACACACCAGCAGGACATTGCCTACAGCCTCTCATCTGTGGCCAGCACTCCTGCAGAATCATCTGAATCCACACAACCCAGCAGAGGCAGGAGAGCCACTCCAGGTACCTCAGCCCCCTCATCTAAGAAGCCTAAAAAAATATATATATTGTTATATTTCATCCTAAATCTTGTCCTCTGTTATTTACCATATAATTGTCATCCACATCCATGTGAGGGATGTTTTAGTAAACTAATATTTTTGATAAATATAATACGGCCTGTGTGGAAATGGCCCAGAAAAGGTAATATCATCATGTTTATAACATATTCATGTTCTCTAAACCACATCACATAGTTGTGTAAGAAGGGTACATATAGTGATATTCACTTTTAGAATGTAAATCAAGGTTTCTCACATCCAATAGAAATTGACCCATGTGCAGGGATAGGCACGAGCCAAGGCTTTGGCGGACATTTTCTAAGGTAAAGACTTTGGGGGGTAGTTATCAACGCGTCTATTTTACCTGTCTTCGCCGGCCCAATACGCCAGCCTAAGCTCTCCTCACATTGCCGCCGCGGACCTGCAAAAATTCGCCTAAGTTATCAAAAAAGCTGTCAAAAAGCCGTGCACCAAGTACCGGGGCGATGAGCAGCGGACTGTGAGAGTTATCACTCATCCGATCTCGCTGCTCTTCGGCTTTTTTACAGCTTTCTTGCTAGCCTGTCACTAAGCACCCACACTAACTACACTGTTCTACCCCCTATACCGGCGCCCCCGGAGCCCCCCGCAACTAAATAAAGTTACTAACCCCTATACCGCCACTCCTAGACCCGCCGCAACTCTTATCAATGTATTAACCCCTAAACAGCCGCTCCTAGACCCCGCCGCAACTCTTATAAATGTATTAACCCCCTAAACCGCCTCTCCCGGACACCGCTGCCACCTACATTATACCTAGTAACCCCTATCCTGCCCCCCCATACCGTCGCCCTCTATAATAAAGTTATTAACCCCTGTCCTGCTGATCCCGCACCTCGCCACAACTAAATAAATCCGCAACCTATATTAAATTTATTAACCGCTATCCTGCCCCCCACTACACCGCCCCCTCCGTTAATAAATTTATTAACCCCTATCCTGCCCCCCACTACACCGCCCCCTCCGTTAATAAATTTATTAACCCCTAAACCTAAGTCTAACACTAACCCTAACACCCCCCTAACATAAATATTAATTAAATAAATCTAAATAATATTTCTATTATGAACTAAATTAATCCTATTTAAAACTAAATACTTACCTTTAAAATAAACCCTAATATAGCTACAATATAAATAATAATTATATTGTAGCTATCTTAGGATTTATTTTTATTTTACAGGCAAATTTCAATTTTTTTTTAACTAGGTACAATAGCTATTAAATAGTTATTAACTATTTAATAGCTTACCTAGCTAAAATAAAGAGAAATTAACCTGTAAAATAAAAACTAACCTAAGTTGCAATTACACCTAACACTACACTATACTTTAATAAATTATTCCTATTTAAAACTAAATACTTACCTGTAAAATAAACCCTAAGATAGCTACAATATAATTAATAATTACATTGTAGCTATCTTAGGATTTATATTTAATTTACAGGTAACTTTGTATTTATTTTAGCTAGTTAGAATAGTTATTAAATAGTTATTAACTATTTAATAACTACCTAGCTAAAAGAAATACAAAATTACCTGTAAAATAAATCCTAACCTAAGTTACAATTAAACCTAACACTACACTATCATTAAATAAATTAACTAAAAACTAAAATTAAATATAATTACATAAACTAACTAAAGTACAAAAAAAAATCTAAGTTACAAAAAATAAAAAAAAATAGGTTACAAACATTTAAAAAATATTACAACAATTTTAAGCTACTTACACCTAATCTAAGCCCCCTAATAAAATAGCAAACCCCCCAAAATAAAAAAAATGTCCTACCCTATTCTAAATTAAAAAAGTTCAAAGCTCGTTTACCTTACCAGCCCTTAAAAGGGCCATTTGTGGGGCATGCCCCAAAGAATTCAGCTCTTTTGCCTGTAAAAGAAAAATACAACCCCCCCAACATTAAAACCCACCACCCACATACCCCTAATCTAACCCAAACCCCCTTAAAATAACCTAATACTAATCCCCTGAAGATCATCCTACCTTGAGTCGTCTTCACTCAGCCGAGCAGCGATGGAACCGAAGAGGAGACCCGGAGCGGCACAAGTTATCCTCCAAACGGCGCTGAAGAAATCTTCCATCCGATGAAGTGATTCTCCAAGCGGCGCTGAAGAATCTTCCATCCGGGCGATGTCATCTTCCAAGAGGCGCTGAAGAAGTCTTCTATCCGGGCGATGTCATCTTCCAAGCGGGGTCTTCAATCTTCATCCCGCCGACGCGGAACATCCTTCTTTCCCGACAGACTACCGACAAATGAAGGCTCCTTTAAGGGAAGTCATCCAAGATGGCATCCCTTCAATTCCGATTGGCTGATAGGATTCTATCAGCCAATCGGAATTAAAGTAGGAAAAATCTGATTGGCTGATTGAATCAGCCAATCAGATTCAAGTTCAATCCGATTGGCTGATCAAATCAGCCAATCAGATTGAGCTCGCGTTCTATTGGCTGTTCCGATCAGCCAATAGAATGCAAGCTCAATCCGATTGGCTGATTGGATCAGCCAATCGGATTGAACTTGAATCTGATTGTATTTAATTGTAATTGTATTTAATTGTAGTTATTTGTAGTTAATTATTTGTAGTTAATTTATTTAATTTATTTAATGATAGTGTAGTGTTAGGTTTAATTGTAACTTAGGTTAGGATTTATTTTACAGGTAATTCTGTATTTCTTTTAGCTAGGTAGTTATTAAATAGTTAATAACTATTTAATAACTATTCTAACTAGCTAAAATAAATACAAAGTTACCTGTAAAATAAATATAATTCCTAAAATAGCTACAATGTAATTATTAATTACATTGTAGCTATCTTAGGGTTTATTTTACAGGAAAGTATTTAGTTTTAAATAGGAATAATTTATTAAAATATAGTGTAGTGTTAAGTGTAATTGTAGCTTAGGTTAGTTTTTATTTTACAGGTAAATTTCTCTTTATTTTAGCTAGGTAAGCTATTAAATAGTTAATAACTATTTAATAGCTATTGTACCTAGTTAAAATAAATTGAAAGATGCCTGTAAAATAAAAATAAATCCTAAGATAGCTACAATATAATTATTATTTCTATTGTAGCTATATTAGGGTTTATTTTAAAGGTAAGTATTTAGTTTTAAATAGCAATAATTTAGTTCATAATAGAAATAGTATTTAGATTTATTTAATTAATATTTAAGTTAGGGGGTGTTAGGGTTAGTGTTAGACTTAGGTTTAGGGGTTAATAAATTTATTAACGTGGGGGGCGGTGTAGTGGGGGGCAGGATAGGGGTTAATAAATTTATTATAGGTGGCGACGATGTAGGGGGGGCAGGATAGCGGTTAATAAATTTAATATAGGTTGCGGCAGGGTCTGGGAGCGGCAGTTTAGGGGTTAATACATATATTATAGTTGCGGTGGGCTCCGGTAGCGGCGGTTTAGGGGTTAATACATATATTATAGTTGTGGTGGGCTCCGGGAGCAGCGGTTTAGGGGTTAATACATATATTATAGTTGCGGTGGGCTCCGGGAGCGGCGGTTTAGGGGTTAATATGTATAGAGTAGCTTGCGGTGGGCTCCGGGAGCGGCGGTTTAGGGGGTAATAACTTTATTTAGTTGCGGCGGTGTAGGGGGGGACAGATTAGGGGTGTTTAGACTCGGGGTACATGTTAGAGTGTTAGGTGCAGAATCTCCCATAGGAATCAATGGGATGTCTGGCAGCAGCGAACTTGTACTTTCGCTATGGTCAGACTCCCATTGATTCCTATGGGATCCACCGCCTCCAGGGTGGCGGTTTGAAAACCAGGTACGCTGGGCCAGAAAAGTGCCGAGCGTACCTGCTAGTTTTTTGATAACTAGCAAAAGTAGTCAGATTGTGCCGTACTTGTGTGCGGAACATCTGGAGTGAAGTAAGAATCAATCTGTGTCGGACTGAGTCCGGCGGATCGAAGTTTACGTCACAAAATTCTACTTTTGCCGGTCTCTAGCCTTTGATAACTAAGGCGAATCAGCCTCGCCACAAATACGCTGCAGAATTCCAGCGTATTTGAGTTTGACGGCTTGATAACTAGGCCCCTTTTAGTGAAGGACACCTTGCCTATCCCTGCACATGGGTATATATATCTAAATAATAATGTTTTTACAGAAGGTGTGAACATAAGGTATAAACATCCAATTTCATTCTTCTTAATGAGAGTCAATAAATCATAGTGACCTAAACATGAATTAAACAAATGAGATATTTCCAGTAATTAGGGTGGTTCAGGGAAGGGGGTGGGATGTAATAGTTTCACTTACATGCAGTGGAAATCCGCAGTATGTAATTTGATGACCATCTGCAGCAGGGGCAGCACCATGACCAGGGACCTCAGCAGCAACTATAGAATCAGCATGTATAGACAGAACAACAGGGGCTTGTAGGGCTTCCAGCACCCCTTGTGCCCCATGATGCACCCCTTGTGCCCCATGATGCACCCCTTGTGCCCCATGATGTACCCTTGTGCCCCATGATGCTGCCTCTCTATGGAAAGCAGGAAAACATGGTGGCTAATGAGGATGTGCATTGGCAGGTTTTTAAGGCTTCCTGTTGAGAGGTTGTGCTGTTTGTGATTGGTTTGACATGCTTGCAGGGGCAGGGATAATAAATGCTTTGAAGAGGTTTTACTGTTTGAGATCCAAGCTGCTGATATGTATGTCGTTGAGCATGCATTTGTTAGGCCTTCAGAGAGTTACATTGGTTTATAAGTCAGTGCAAGAGTTGCTGTGCCTGCAATTTGTGGCAAGATGAGAATGGAGTAGATTTTCTGAATTCTGCGCACGTAAGTCCTTACGCTGTACATTGGATACCAAACTGCGCATGTTTTGTATGTCAGTCTATGGGCCAAAAAACGATGGTCGAAGCCATAAATATACGCGCGTAACTTCTAAGTTATGCCGTATATAGGATACCAAACCCGCGCAAATATTGGCATCGCCTCCTTTTGCGGGTGACGATTTATATCGGATTGGGCCCCTTGTGTTCTTTATCTAAAAACTAATTGACAAAATAAACAATCTAAACTAAAACTGTGGAAATATAGTGGTAGATGGCGCTAGTCCTTTAGAATTGTAATCCCTCTGAAAACAAAGAGAGACAGGCTTGATGTGTATGTTTAGAAGCCAATTAAAAAAGTGCAATATACTCACTCCATGAGTTGCATATGAGCTGCTTGTTAGGAGTGTCTCACTCAGATAAACGATGTTGTTAATCCCCAAGGATTCAAAGAAGCCAAGAGTGGAATGGAAACTCCAATAAGAGGTGTATATAAATGTTTATAATAAAATAAGTAGTAACTTACTCCATAAGAATAAGATTTCCGGCCATCACAGCAAAAAAGGAAGATATTCCAGTTATGATAAAATAAATTTATTGGCTCTAGGCGTTTCAACGTCAAAAGAACGTCTTTTTCAAGAGCAAGTAACAAGTAGGTAAAAACAAGTAAAATGTTTGTGGGCTGTGACAATTCAGGCCGGTTTAAATACAGGTGTGCAGTATTCCAATTTCCTGTCTGAGGCAGGAAATTGGACTTACAAAGAGTGCAATATATGTAACATTCTCAATATAAATATTCATGCTCAATCGAACAAGTGTAACATCATAAAATCGTAATTCATAAATATGCCATTATTTGTATTTAAATTTTGTTAAGAACGGAGATTCATCATGAATATTGACATCTGCCAATAGAAATTGACCTTGATACATAATAGCCAATGAAAAATGTTCTTAATGAGCAGTCCTCAATCGAGTAGTGTCGGACAGAAAGGAACGTCTTTTTCAAGAACATCAAGCCTGTCTCTCTTTGTTATCAGAGGGATTACAATTCTAAAGGACCAGCGCCATCTACCACTATATTTCCATTGTATCACAGTCCCTGGGGAGAGAGTGAAAGAAGGCAGCGGTCAAAATTAAAGAAGAGTATTAGTTCATAGACCATTGTGTAACAGATTGTATATTTTTCATTCTCATATATTATCTGTACATTTGCTTTTTGTGTTATAAACTAAAACTGTCTAGGGCCTTGCATCTACCTTAGGATTAAACTTAGACCTACTCACTAGAAATATCCAGGAGGCAACATCAGAGAGGAAGCATGAGACCTGCCCAGTTATTATTCCCTATCATTATTGAGAGGTCCAGTCATTGAAGTGGTCCTCACAAGTCCCAAAAGAAAGATTTGTCAAGTATCATGTGCTACTAGGGTCCATCGACCTTTGAGTTGTTCAGTCAGGAGAAAAGTGCTGTTAAGGAAGGGAGATAGTAGTTGAGTACGCACTGCAGCAGAAAACAATTGCTGATTGTTTTGCTACATTTAGCCACCAATCAGCCAGTGCTACCCAGGTAATGAACCAAAACTGGGTCGGCTCTTAAGTTTACATTCCTGCTATTTTAAAATAAAGATTGCATGAGAACTAAGAAAACTGATAATAGGAGTAAATTGTAAAGTGGCTTCAAATTGTATGCTCTAATTGAATCATGAGAGAAAAAAAATGGGTTTTAGTATTCCTTTAAGATGTCATAGACTGATACCTCTCTTGGCTGCGGAATTCCAGCGTATTTGAGGTTGACGGCTTGATAACTAGGCCCCTTTTAGTGAAGGACACCTTGCCTATCCCTGCACATGGGTATATATATCTAAATAATAATGTTTTTACAGAAGGTGTGAACATAAGGTATAAACATCCAATTTCATTCTTCTTAATGAGAGTCAATAAATCATAGTGACCTAAACATGAATTAAACAAATGAGATATTTCCAGTAATTAGGGTGGTTTAGGGAAGGGGGTGGGATGTAATAGTTTCACTTACATGCAGTGGAAATCCGCAGTATGTAATTCGATGACCATCTGCAGCAGGGGCAGCACCATGACCAGGGACCTCAGCAGCAACTATAGAATCAGCATGTATAGATGGAACAACAGGGGCTTGTAGGGCTTCCAGCAACCCTTGTGCCCCATGATGCACCCCTTGTGCCCCATGATGCACCCCTTGTGCCCCATGATGCACCCTTGTGCCCCATGATGCTGCCTCTCTATGGAAAGCAGGAAAACATGGTGGCTAATGAGGATGTGCATTGGCAGGTTTTTAAGGCTTCCTGTTGAGAGGTTGTGCTGTTTGTGATTTGTTTGACATACTTGCAGGGGCAGGGATAATAAATGCTTTGAAGAGGTTTAACTGTTTGAGATCCAAGCTGCTGATATGTATGTCGTTGAGCATGCATTTGTTAGGCCTTCAGAGAGTTACATTGGTTTATAAGTCAGTGCAAGAGTTGCTGTGCCTGCAATTTGTGGCAAGATGAGAATGGAGTAGATTTTCTGAATTCTGCGCACGTAAGTCCTTACGCTGTACATTGGATACCAGGGTCCATCGACCTTTGAGATGTTCAGTCAGGAGAAAAGTGCTGTTAAGGAAGGGAGATAGTAGTTGAGTATGCACTGCAGCAGAAATATATATATTAAGTAGGGTTCCTATTAAGTAGGGTTCCCTTTAACGACAGCTTGTTCCACAAGAAGCTGAGAGTGAATTAATCATATTAGTTGTGTTAAGTGTAGGACTTTGGGAGATATCCAACATTTAAGTATTAATGTCCTGTCTAATAGTAAAGAGACATTTAAGAAACGGTCATATGAAGAAGATTGGGTGTGGCCTAATAAAAAGAAAACGTCTTGCATTCATAAGTTTAATTGTCTGCAATAAACTTTTGAAAGCCAGTACTGTGTCTTGCGCCAAATTTGACCTATATTGGGACAGTTCCAGAAAAGGTGTGAAATATGAGGACTAGTAGACAAGCAGTTAGGACATTTATCTACCGTGCCTGGAACCCATTTTGTTTGCATTTTAGGGGTAATATAGATGAGGTGAATAAACTTGGTGTGCATTTCTCTGTGGTCGATTGAGAGTGTGGAGTGATGTGTGAGATCTAAACTCTATGATCTCTACCTCTGTGACTGATCTCCACTTCTCACATAATTTTTGCATGATGGTGGGTGCTATTGTGGTAGTTATTAGATTATAGATTTAGGAGTGCACCCCTTGCCTAGTTAGTGAGCATATACTGTCAATATTGATGTTAGTTTTGCAGTTTAAACAATCTGCTATAAGCTTGCGAACATAGTGTAGGCTCTGGAGCTATGCAAAGGTGCAATTGTGGGGAAGGCCAAACTTCACTTGTAAGTTTGTGAGAGAAAAGGGTTGATTAGTGTTTGTATCTATTAAGTGAGCTACTGTGGTTAAGCCACATTCCTCTCATAACATAAACACCCTGGTGGTCAATCCAGGCAGAAAAGTAGGATTGCCTCGTAATGGTAAGTATTTGGTGGTTTTTGCGTGACAAACCCCACCATTTGCATAAACTAGCACAGGCCCACAGGGGATCCCAAAACAGAATGTTGTTCCTCACTTGTGGGGGGAGAGATTGGAAAGGAGCATGTGGTAGAAAAGCCAAGTGAAGCGGGTACACAAGTGACCTCTCCAAATTACAAATGATAGTTAAATACAGAAGTTCCCATCAGCCAATCAAAGACAGGCTTACCCAATGTAGCCCAGTTGTACCATTGTACTTTTGGGAGTTTAAGTCCTCCTCTACCTGCAGGTAATGCAAGGTGGTCAGAGGTGTGACTGAACCATTAAGGTAAGCCGAAAACAAATGGGCTAATTTTCCAGTCTTATTGCAGAACCGATAAAAGGGCCTCTTCTATGGTTTTGAAAAAAGTGCTTCTTGCTGTCTTGTTAGGCTGTATCTCTAACTTTTTTAAGCTCATAATATTTGACTCTATTGTTGGGAGAAGGTTTCAGGTAAGTATTATATGCAGCTGTCATGTCAGGAGTAGTAATTTATCAGTTGTTAAGAGTTGTAGTGGGCTGTGAAGTTAGTGATTTGTCCTTCCCAAAATAGTCAAGGAGTGGCGGTATGCTGACTATTAAAGGTACTATACTCCATCCATTGTGATTTCAGATGCTTTTGGAAATTTAAGTTGTGGTTAAAATAAGTGGGGCAACACCAGGCTCTCTGGGGTGGTTTATGCCGAAGCGATTGCAAGTGCAACCAAATTGAAGCATGATTTGAAACCATGACCTCAATGATATTTGGGATCTCACTATGCAACTGGAAGGAACACAGAAAGTAATCTATGCGAGAGAGGGACCTGTATGCTTTAGATAAGCAAGTAAAATCTCTGTGAGTTGGGTGGTGAAGTCTCCATACATCAGATAGCCCTAATAAAGTTTTAAAAATTATTAGTGGTGGGGGTTTCACTTCTGTGTCTTGGGTGAGAATCCTGTTTTGAGTTTAAATAGCAGTGTCAAACTGTCAGCCCAGAAGTGGTACCTGGGCTAAATTAACATCTCCTACCAATAAGAGGGTTGTGTTAACGTAGGTTAATAAAACGGATTGAAGAGAGTGTCAGAATAGGGGGAGTGGGTGATTTGGGCCATAAATGTTGCTGAATGTATAGGTTTGTCCAGCTGTCTGCAATGTGGCAACAATGTATCTGTCCACTGAGTTGATTTTGGAAGCTTTAATTTGAACTGGTAATCCTTTTTTAACCCCTTAAGGACCAGCGACGTACCCTGTATGTCACTGGCCTTTTTTTGGGACTTGATTGTTTTATAGCGCGGTCTTGCCACCAGCGTTGAGACTGCTCTATTCCACAAAGCCTGCTGGAGGGAGTGCATTAATAGCGTCTTCTTGCTAGACTTGTGCTATTATGTTCTGAAAAAACCCTTAACGACCAGTGACATACAGGGTACATTGTGGTCATTAAGGGGTTAATCAGGATGGCAACCCCACACTTTAAGCCCTCAACTGAAGTATAGAGTATTTGTCCCACCCATCTGATTTTTAGTTTTTTGTGCTCGGCAACCATGAGGTGAGTTTCCAACAAAAGGGCAATGTCAGTGTGGAGGCACTTATAGGTACACTAAACTCAATATTTTACTTTCATGATTCAGAAAGAGCATGCAATTTTAAGCAACTTTCTAATTTACTTCTATCATCAAAGTTTCTTAATCCTCTTTCAATCTTTATTTGAAAAAGCTGCAATGTAAGGTTAGGAGACAGCCCATTTTTAGTTCAGCACTTGGGTAGATCTTGCTGATTGTTTTGCTACATTTAGCCACCAATCAGCCAGTGCTATCCAGGTAATGAACCAAAACTGGGTCGGCTCTTAAGTTTACATTCCTGCTATTTTAAAATAAAGATTGCATGAGAACTAAGAAAACTGATAATAGGAGTAAATTGTAAAGTGGCTTCAAATTGTATGCTCTATTTGAAGCATGAGAGAAAAAAAATGGGTTTTAGTATTCCTTTAAGATGTCATAGACTGATACCTCTCTTGGATGGGGAGGTAAAACCTCCCACATTCCATGACACAATTTCTTTCCAATGACATGGAGGGTCCATGAATTAATTCATTACTGTTGGGAATTTAACACAAGGCCTCCAGGAGAAGGCAAAGACACCCCAACCTACGCATTAAGTATCTCTCCCACTTCCAATATTCCTCCAGTCATTCTTTGCCTCTGTAACTTAGAGGTTGGTAAAGAAATTGCTCTGAAGATAAATGGATTTTAAGTCCTTTAATGGGTACTACTACTAAACTACTAAAGGACTTAAAATCCATTTATCTTCAGAGCACTTTCTTCCCTACAAGATAGGACTGGGGTTTATGCTGTGTCCATGTAATCCTCTTAGTAAGAGTATTGGTAGCTGTTAGATGCTCAATGTTGCAGGGAAACTTCTCTGTGCTAACGCCCCCACCTGGCAACCAGTTTTACACTGCTTTCCTTTCTACCTCAGATCCCTGTCAGCTGGATCATTGAGATTGTAAGACCTGGAAGGCTGTGTCTGCATCACGGCAATGGACCTCTGAGTTAAGTCCCATTTTCTCTCTCTTACTAAGGAGGATTTTTTCTTTGGTGACTGGGTGGGCACCTACATCCTCACAAGGGGTGTTAAATGTGATTGTGATCAAGTGGTTTCTGTGATGGGATCTAGGATATATAGTGGTGAATTTCCACTCATGTGTAAATGGTGGTAATGTTCTCACTGTGGGGGGAACTTTAGTGACTTATTCCACTTTATCCTTTGTGTGCCTGGGATCTCTTCTTTTATACAGGAGTTTTTTTCTCTGACACAGTGGTGACTGGGGGATGCCCCCCAGTACATCCCGTTACTCACTGCACTATTTAGAGTTAGTCAGTGGGGTTAGTCTGGCGGTTCAATGTAAGACCGCTTTTTGCCCGATCAAATATCACAAGGACATCCCCGCTACTTTATTTGGGCTTATTAGGAAACAGTGTTTAGCTCCCAACCACTTTTAAATGTTTTATTCATGTTTTGGGCGGATGTTATGGTAGCGCAATCTTGTACCATGTTATTCAGAAGACAGTAGAAGCGGATATCTTTATTATGTGCTGTACCCTGTTATCAATGCTCTGGTCTGACCTTATATGTCTTGGACAGACTGGTATTATTTATGCTCTGTATTGGGGCACTCTTCAGCAGCTCCATTACTATCTGCTCATTGCAATGCGCGGGTGTTTAGAGGGTTTCCTGCCAAGCGGACATTTTTATGTGAACTTCCCACCACGAGGCCATGGGCAGCGGCCCTGTAATTATTCAGTAGACACCTGGAGTATTCTATTTTCATTCAAGATGAGCGCTGCTGTTTTTTCATACAAGAATATCCAGTGTCTGAGTCATCCCTTTCTTGAGGGCTCATGGCGGTTCAGATTTTTATGTCTTCCTACCCTCTCTTTAAGATTCTCTATAGAGTGATTTCTTTCTGGGGGTCATGATTTTTCTTATATGCAGACCCAGAGTATGTCACTTTGAGATTGGTATATTGTACTGTTAATAAGCCTCTATAGCTTAGATGACTTTTCATGTATCTCTCTGTTGAATGACCCAGGTTTAATTGTTTATATAAGGGCCACTGCCTGCAAGACTAATTTCTCCTCTGTTTGGTATAGTTATATTCCAATCGTTGTGACAATTTAGGATTTACATTTTTATATAACTTGTATACTATAGCATTTCAGCTTTATGTGTTATTGCGCTCTCTGATTCTTTATTATGGCATCCAGAGCTCTCCCGTTTGTATTTACCTATAGTGATGGTCTGTGAACTGTTCTCTCGTTTTTTTCTAATACATCTTCTACATTGGTAATTACTCTATGGGGCATAGTCATACCCTGTGGGTTTTATGCATGCTCAGAGTTAACACATAAACCTTAGTTCATAAAGATGATATAGTAACAGTATCAGTGTTACCCCTTTTTTGTGTTGTATTTATTGCTGGGCAATAGTACATATTTTTCCCCTATGGGGATAATTCATATTTTATTCAGTTGTTTGCATTTACTCTGCTGATATAATTTATTTCAATTAACTTATTTAGAGCTATGAACTTTTTTTGTACACTGTGTTTAGCTCAGATTTTCCCTGTTCATTATGTGTACTTTGCTGACATCTAGAGGCTATGGTGATTACATCACCCTGACAATTTTTCTCTAGATGCTTAAAGGGACACTGAACCCAATTTTTTTATTTTCTAATTCAGAAAGAGCATGCAATTTTAAGCAACTTTCTAATTTACTCCTATTATCAATTTTTCTTCGTTCTCTTGCTATCATTATTTGAAAAAGAAGGTTTGGTTTTAGTACTCTGGACAGCACTTTTTTATTGGTGGAAGAATTTATCCACCAATCAGCAAGGACAACCCAGGTTGTTCACCAAAAATGGGCCGGCATCTAAACTTACATTCTTGCATTTGAAATAAAGATACCAAGAGAACGAAGACAATTTGATAATAGGAGTAAATTCAAAATTTGCTTAAAATTTCATGCTCAATCTGAATCACAAAATAAAAAATTTTGGTACAGTGTCCCTTTAAGTTTATGCTTACTTTCATTTTATTTAGAATGTGTGCAAATCCAAAGCTTATTATCATTACCAGTGTGTAATTATAATAATTGGCATGAAAAGTACTCAATCTTGGGCCGTTTGTCAACATTATCTTGTTTTGTTCCACAAACTCATATCCTATGTGTGTTTTTATTTATTTATCTCTTATTTAGAAGGTATTTTATCTTGAATGTTTACTTACATTCCAGTGAGTACACTTTTCCTATAACTCAGTTCAGTATTTGCTCACAGCTGTCAATTTGAAGTCAACAGATGGTCTTTGGCCATTCTAGCCCCTTTTTTACATATGCCACCTTTTGTGGCACTGTGGTGTATCCCTGGGCTTAGTAGTGAACTTTGCTGGTTTGCCAGTGGATGATCAAGTGTTCTAATCTTTATGGAAGGGTTTATCAGCATTTCTATCCTTCAACAGATTTGTTGTTGGGGGCTGTGGTTGGCTATTTTTGCCATTTAACCAATTACCTCTTAGATTTTAAGCTACTTGTCTAGATCAGAAGAAGTCATCCTATGGCATTAGTTGGCATGAAGGGACAGCCTCCGATCCAGTATCGGATCAAGTAGGGGGTAGACCTTACTTCTTTCAAGTTTCTTGTATTCGAGAAGTTCAGGATGCTTGGATCCTGAATATGTTTTTTTCAGGGGTTTAATATAAGGTACAAGTATTTCCCCCATGTGTCAGATTCCTTCTGTCTAGACTATCTCGAATCCAGTGAAGGAGCAACATTTCTGAGGTGTTTAGTGGACCTATCCTCTCTTGGAGTGATCACAGACTCCCTGTTAGTGCAAGGTCTGGGTTTTTAATTGAACCGTTTTCCCAAAACGTTGGAAATGTTCACCTAATTCTGGACTTAAAGTGGATTGTAAAATTTTGCAAGGTTCAGTCCTTCAAATAGATCTTATCAGATTCCATCCTCCCGTTGGTTATGGAGGGTCAGTTCATGGCCACTATAGATCTGATGGACCCATTCCTTCATGTTCCTATCCAGAGATCATTTCTGTCTCCTTACTGGACAAACATTTTAATTCATTGCCTTGCAATTTGGTCTGGCCACTGCTCCAAGGATCTTACAATGGTGTTAGGAGCGTTCCTAGCAGTGGCCAGGATGGGAGGAATCGCAGCGGCTCTTTACCTGAATGATATTTTGGTTCAGGCTCTCTTTTTCCTTTGGCGATCTCTCTCAGACTCTCTCTTGTCTCTTCTTGAGCCAAGGAGGGAGGATAAATATTGGCAAGTTTCCCTGGTTCCCAATTACAGGGTGTGTTTTCTGAGTACAATCATAGATTCAATTTAGATTAAAATTTTCTGCTGGATCTAAGGCGAGCCTGACTGTTTTCAGCTTGCCTTACCTTTCAGTCCCCTGCATGCCCTTTTTTGTGGCACAATGCATGGATGGGCCTCATGGTGGCTACCTGAGGCATTATTCAGTTTCACCTATTTTCATCTGTGACCTCTACAACTATGTAGGCTCAGATGATGGAATGGAGATCATCCAACATATCCCGACAGTTTTGTCCCAGGCAGCCATACGAGAGAATCTCTCTCCTAGTGGCTCAGTCAGGATCTATTTCCTCAAGGAATGGACCATCATGGGAAATTGTGATTTTGGTCATCAGTCTTCTGGGCTTGGGCGTGGTCTAGAGTTCCCTGAAGACATAGGGAATCTGATCTCTGGAGGAGTCTTCTCTTCCAACCAACATTCTGGAATTAAGTGCCATCTTCAATGATTTGATGGTGTGGCCTCAATTTCGATCTGTCTGGTTTATCAGATTCCAATTGGACATTATATCGTCTGGGACTTATATCATCATCAGGGTGGAAAAAGGAGATCCCTGGCTAGGAAAGAAGTCTCTCGGATTCTTCAGTGGGCAGAGACTCACAATTTTCTCTTTTCAGCCATGAGTAGAAAGACGTCCCATATAGGGGATATGACCCCATTTTTTCTTTCATGAGTCAGACAGAGCATGAAATTTTAAGCAACTTTCTAATTTACTACTATTATCAAATTTTCTTTGTTCTCTTGTTATCTTTATTTAAAAAGCAGGAATATATGCTTAGGAGCCAGCCCATTTTAGGTTCAGCACCCTGTATAGCGCTTGCTTATTGGTGACTACATTTAGAAAACCAATAAGCAAGCATAACCCAGGTACTGAATTAAAAATGGTCTGGCTAATAAGCTTTAAATTCCTGCTTTTTAAATAAGGATAGCAAGAGAACAAAGAAAAATTGATAATAGGAGTAAAATAGAAAGTTGGTTAAAATTGCATTCTGTATCTGAATCATTAAAGGAAAAAATTGGGTTTAGTGTGCCTTTAATCTTTTATCTTGGAAAGTTTTTGTTTTTGTGAGCTATTTCTTCTGCTCATAGAGCTCAGCATTTTCTTGCAGATAAGGCCATTCTACGTACCAAGCTGGTTTTTCTACTTAAGGTGGTCTTTGACTTCTATACCAATAAGTAATGAGTTTGTAGTACCTTCCTTTTGTCCTAATCCTTCTTCTCAGAAGGAAAGTTGTTCACATCTGTGGTACATGGTTTAAAACTCTATTCCCATGTTTCCTAGGATTTTAGACAATCTACTTCCTTGTTTGTTTTGTTTTTCGTTAAGCGCAGGGTTCTCTAAGCCGCTGAGACTAACCCTTCCTTTTAGCTAAGGAGTTTCTTTCATTTGGCTTATCCGGAATCTGTTCAGCAGCCTCCTGAGAGTATTACATCTCTCTCTACTGGTACTGTGTCCTCTTCTTGAGTTTTTAAGGATAAAGCATCAAGTTTGCTGTTTTTGCCTCACCTTTGGTTTCCTTTGGGAGAATTGTGATTCTAGCGGTGGTGCCTTCAGTTTAGGTTCGCCTGCCTTTTTCCCTCCCTGTTCATGCTCTGTCCTCTCTAGCTTGGGTATTGGATTTCCAACAGTAATAAATGAATTTGTTGTCTATCAATGTCATTGGAAAGAAAACAAAATGTGTGCTTACCTGATAAATAATTTTCTTTGCTGGCAGGGGGAGTCCACCAATCCACCCTATTGTTTTTTTAAGGATGCATTTTTTCCTAATCTTCTGGCACCTCTATACCCCTAGTGTGTTTCACCTACTTTTCCTTATTTCCTCGGCTAAATGACTGGGGGCGCATGGAAAGTTGGAGGGATACATAATGCTTTGACTGGGGTGTCTTTGCCTCCTTCTGGTGGCCAGGTGTAGAATTCACAACAGTAATGAATTAATTTGTGGACTCTCCATGCCAGGAAAAAAAATATTTTATCAGGTAAGCATAAATTTTGTTTTTAAGAAGGTGGGCCATGGAATGTAGTAAGGAGAGGTGGGACTGTAGAGAAGTAGAGAATAATTACAGAATCAATCGAATCAGTGAAGGTGCGGTATAGAGATTAGGTGTCACGCTCAGCTGCTGGGAAGCTCTGCAGTCCTCTCTGTGTGCTTGATTGACAGGTGTCTGAGCCACCCCTTCCTGATGATGTCACAACCAGGCTTTTTATTCTTGGCTTCCTGTTTCTCCAGTGCCAGTTTGTTTGTTAACTTTTTGGCTTCTGATAGGATTTCGCTGAGGAATCTCTATAACTGCTGCTTTTCTGTTGCCAATCTCTTCAAGGATTTACTATGCTGGATTAACCTTCAACCTCCTGATTACCTGTCTCCAAACAATGCAAGTACTGTTTGTTTTGTGAAACTTTCAAACTTCCTGTTTACCTGCTGCAAACCCTGCATATTCAGACTACTCTGTGTATTGCCAAACTATTCAAATACTGTTATTTCTGTGAAACCTTCAATCTGCATGTTTACCTGTTTCCAAACTCTGCAAATACAATTATTCAGTGTTAACCTTCAAACTGCTTGATATCCTGTTGCCAATCTAAACAAGTACTGATTAATCTGTGTTAACCTTCAAACTACCAGCTTACCTGTTGCTATCTCTGCAAGTTCTGACTACACAGTGTTTACCCTCAAACTGCCTGATTACCTGTTGCATACTCTGCAAAGACTGTCTACACAGTGTTAACTCTCAAACTGCCTGATTACCTGTTGCATACTCTGCAAAGACTGTCTACTCAGTGTTAACCCTCAAACTGCCTGATTACCTGTTGCATACTCTGCAAAGACTGTCTACACAGTGTTAACCTTCAGACTGCCTGATAACAAATAACCTACTCCTGCATTATTAACTGTTTCCTGTTTTACCCTTCTTCTGTCTGAGTATAAGTGGGCTATCCCTGCTCTCCTGATACTGTGGAAGACATTTCCTGACCCTGCTCTCCTGATACTGTGGAAGACATTTCCTGAAACCAGTTCCTTATTCAGAAGTCTATCTGGCTGATATCATGAATTACTTTGGCACAGGCTAACCCTGCTCCATATCGTGAGTACTTTGTTTTTTGGAGGTTGTCGTGGGGTCAAGTCCTGGATTAAACTCAGAGTGCAAGGGTGTTGTATAAGTTTGCCCTAGCATTTGGGTCTTCTTCTGGACATTTCCTAACCTGACAGTACAAACTGGCCATAATATGGACCCTGACGAGTTATCCAGGGCTGTGGCTCTACAAGGGCAATTTCTAGGAAATCATTCTGCTCATTTGCAATCTTTGGATTCCAAGCTTGACCAGATTACTGCTCTGCTACATAACCTCTCCGCTCCTTCACAAGCGACGGTGACTCCTGCTGCTACTGCTACTAGCACCAATGCTGTCTTTAATCCACCTCAAACTGTTGGACAGAATATACCACGAATCCCACTTCCAGATAAATATGATGGTAATCCTGAAGAATGCCATGGATTCCTTAATCAGTGTCGTTTACACTTCAGAAACAATCCTCAAGTTTTTTCCAATTCTACTTCCAAAATCACCTTTATTATTTCTCTCTTAAAGGGTAAGGCTCTAGCCTGGGTGTCCCCTCTTTTAGAGAAGAATGATCCGTTACTACAGGATGTGGAATTATTTGTATCCATTTTTTCTTCTGTTTTTGACAAGCCTGGGCGGTCTGCAGCTGCTGAGGCAGGATTCTTGGATCTGAGACAGGGATCCCTTTCGGTAGCTCAATATGCTATTGAATTCAGGACTTTAGCCGCAGAAACTGATTGGAACCATGGAGCCTTACGGGCAGCCTTTCGCAAAGGACTTTGCAAACGCCTTAAGGATGAACTTGTATTTCGGGAACTCCCTGATTCATTGGAGGGTCTTATCAATTTATGTATTACTCTTGACGCCCGGCATTCTGAACGTCTTCAGGAGAGAGATAGGAATCGGAGATCCTTTGTTAAATCTTCTTTTCGTCCTCCTATTCGAACCTCAATTCTTTCTAATAATAATTCCCAATCTCCTGAGTCTGTGGAACCCATGGAAGTAGGAGCTATTAAATTGTCAGAAGCTGAACACCATAGAAGGTGTACTCTTGGGTTATGTCTGTATTGTGGTACCAAAGGACATTTACTGAAGGACTGTCCTATCCGGCCAGTAAAAGCCAAGGCTTAACTTTTGATAGAGGGACAGAGTTAAGCCAGAATCCCATGTCTTCCCTCAATTCTAAACTTTTTGTTCCTGTAACTATCTCTTTTGGAAACACCAAGTTTCGAGCTCAAGCTCTCATCGATTCTGGAGCTGCTGGAGTATTCATCGATTCAAACTTTGCTGACTCTCTCAGGATTCCTCTTCAAGCCAAGAAACAGTTAATTAAGGCAACTACTGTCAGTGGACAGCCTCTAGGTACTGGTATCATACAACATTCTACCATTCCTCTTATTTTGACTGTGGGCATACTTCATTCTGAAATTATTTGTTTTGATGTCATTTCTTCTCCCCACATACCATTGATTCTGGGGTTACCTTGGTTGCAGCTTCATGATCCAGTTTTCTCATGGTCTAAAGGAGAACTTATTTCCTGGGGAACTACCTGTTTCAAACATTGCCTGCAAAATCCCTCTAAACCATCCTGTCCTGTCGTAGCTATGGTGGAAGTTCCTGAATCATTGCCCAATTACTATCATGCCTTTTGTGATGTGTTTTCTAAAAAAAGGCTGAGACGTTACCTCCACACCAGATATTTGACTGTCCTATCGAATTGTATTCCGGGGCTCCTCTACCTAAGGGAAGGACTTATCCCCTCTCTCGTCAAGAAAATGTCTCTCTTGAGGAATACATAAAGGACAACTTAGCCAGAGGATTAATTTGTCCTTACTCTTCACCTGTGGGTGCAGGTTTTTTCTTCATTGGGAAAAAAGATGGAGGTCTTCGTCCCTGTATTGATTATCGAGCCTTGAATCAGATTACTGTCAAAAACAGCTATCCTCTGCCACTCATTTCTGAGTTATTCTATTGTCTTCAAGGTGCTTCTATTTTTTCCAAGTTAGATCTCCGTGGGGCCTACAATCTGGTCAGAATCCGTAATGGAGACGAATGGAAGACGGCATTTAACACTAGATTTGGTCACTACGAGTATCTAGTAATGCCATTTGGATTGTGCAATGCACCAGCAGTATTTCAGCACTTTGTCAACGAAATCTTCAGAGATTATCTAAATCAATCTGTTATCATTTACCTCGATGACATTCTAATCTATTGGAAAACATTACAGGAACATGTACATCATGTAAGACTGGTTCTTCAGAGGTTACGAGACAATTCCCTGTTCGCTAAATTGGAGAAATGCTCTTTTCATCAGAGTTCCATCCCCTTTTTGGGGTATATCATTTCTGAATCAGGTTTTGAGATGGATCCTGCTAAACTGTCGGCTATCAAGGACTGGCCCAGACCAACTACTCTCAAATCCCTGCAGATGTTTCTTGGCTTTGCCAATTATTATAGAAAGTGTATAAAGAACTTTGCTGACATCACGTCTCCACTCACTTCTCTTACTAAGAAAGGGCAAAATTGTAAGAACTGGTCCTCTTCGGCAGTACAGGCTTTTGAAACGCTAAAATCAGCATTTTCTTCTGCACCTCTTCTCAGTCATCCAATTCCTGATTTCCAGTTTATTTTGGAGGTTGACGCTTCCTCTATAGCAGCTGGAGCTGTTCTCTCCCAACGTGATCCGACTACCAGCAAGATACATTCTGTGGCGTTCTTTTTGAAAAAATTCAATCCTGCCGAGTTAAATTATGATGTGGGCAATAAGGAGCTTTTGGCTATAAAATTAGCTTTGGATGAATGGAGGCATTGGTTAGAGGGTACTAGTAAACCTTTTTTCATTCTGACAGATCACAAGAATCTTTTATACCTCCAAACAGCTACACGTCCCAATCCTTGTCAGACTTGGTGGGCCTTGTTCTTCTCCAGGTTTAATTTTGTACTTTCCTATGTTCCTGGTTCAAAAAATTCCAAGGCAGATGCTTTATCTAGGCAGTTCCAATCTTCTGAACCTTCTCCATTGGATTCAGAACCTATACTACGTCCAGTCAAAGTTTTGGCTCAAGTATCCTCTTTTCCAGTACAGGCTTTACATGCTGCTCAAGTCCGGGTACCATCTTCTTGCAAACTACCTTCTGGTATCCTATATGTACCCAAAGGATTACGTCTTAAGCTTCTACGTTGGGCTCATGACAACATTTCAGCAGGTCATCCGGGAATAACCAATACATTGTGGAAACTGAAGCAGCATGTTTGGTGGTACACTATGAGGAGGGATGTTAAGGATTATATTGCTGCTTGTAGTTCTTGTGCTTCGAACAAACAATCTTCTCATCGACCGTTTGGTCTATTACACCCTCTTCCTATTCCTCATTACCCTTGGTCTCACTTATCCATGGACTTCGTTACAGATCTTCCTGTTTCTGCTGGAAATACGACCATTTGGCTAGTGGTGGATCGGCTCTCCAAGTCTGCTCACTTCATACCTCTTCCAGGCTTGCCTTCAGCTCAAAGACTTTCTGAACTCTTTGTTCTACATATATCTCGTTTACATGGTTTTCCCACTGACATAGTCTCAGATCGTGGAGTCCAATTTGTTTCCAAATTTTGGAGGTCTTTTTGTAAACACTTCGGAATCAACATATCACTTTCTACTGCACACCATCCTCAATCCAACAGACAGACTGAGCATGTAAATCAAGCCTTGGAATCTTTTCTAAGACATTATGTAGACCATCACCACTCCAACTGGTCTCAGTTATTGTCTTTGGCGGAATTAGCTCACAACTCACGTTATAACGCCTCATTACAGACCTCTCCCTTTAAGGCAGCTTATGGATTTGAACCTAGAACCTTTCCTATGATTACCAGTTCTACTGAAGTCCCTGGAGCAGATCGTATAGTGAAAAATCTCAGTAATCACTGGCAAATCATTCGTCAAAATCTACTCTCTTCTTCCTTAAGACATAAGAAATATGCTGATCGCAGAAGGTGCAAGGCTCCTTTACTTCGTACTGGAGACAGAGTATTTTTATCCACCAGATTCATACGTCTAAAACAACCTTGTACCAAGTTGGGTCCTAAGTACATTGGACCCTTTCGAATTCTTTCCAGAGTTTGTTCTTCTGCATACCGCCTGGCCTTACCCAAGACTCTCAAGATCCATCCAGTGTTTCATGTCTCCCTACTCAAGCCAGTCATCTACAATTGGTACTCTATCAAGAGTAAACCACCTCCTCCACTTTCCGTAGAGGGAACTTCTGAGATTGAAGTCAGACAGATTCTCGATTCCAAGCTACGGGGCAATCGGCTGTACTACCTGGTCCATTGGAAGGGTTATCCTATCTCTGAACGATCTTGGGAACCGGCCTCTCATGTTCATGCTCCAGCTCTTGTCAAGTCTTTTCACAAGAAATACCCTGCCAGGCCCGGTCGGGTCCCCCGGAGGGGTCCTTGAGGAGGGGGCACTGTCACGCTCAGCTGCTGGGAAGCTCTGCAGTCCTCTCTGTGTGCTTGAGTGACAGGTGTCTGAGCCACCCCTTCCTGATGATGTCACAACCAGGCTTTTTATTCTTGGCTTCCTGTTTCTCCAGTGCCAGTTTGTTTGTTAACTTTTTGGCTTCTGATAGGATTTCGCTGAGGAATCTCTCTAAATGCTGCTTTTCTGTTGCCAATCTCTTCAAGGATTTACTAGGCTGGATTAACCTTCAACCTCCTGATTACCTGTCTCCAAACAATGCAAGTACTGTTTGTTTTGTGAAACTTTCAAACTTCCTGTTTACCTGCTGCAAACCCTGCATATTCAGACTACTCTGTGTATTGCCAAACTATTCAAATACTGTTATTTCTGTGAAACCTTCAATCTGCATGTTTACCTGTTTCCAAACTCTGCAAATACAATTATTCAGTGTAAACCTTCAAACTGCTTGATATCCTGTTGCCAATCTCAACAAGTTCTGATTAATCTGTGTTATCCTTCAAACTACCAGCTTACCTGTTGCTATCTCTGCAAGTTCTGACAACACAGTGTTAACCTTCAAACTACCTGATTAGATGTTGTTAATTCTGCAAGTTCTGATTACACAGTGTTTACCCTCAAACTGCCTGATTACCTGTTGCATACTCTGCAAAGACTGTCTACACAGTGTTAACTCTCAAACTGCCTGATTACCTGTTGCATACTCTGCAAAGACTGTCTACTCAGTGTTAACTCTCAAACTGCCTGATTACCTGTTGCATACTCTGCAAAGACTGTCTACACAGTGTTAACCTTCAGACTGCCTGATAACAAATGACCTACTCCTGCATTATTAACTGTTTCCTGTTTTACCCTTCTTCTGTCTGAGTATAAGTGGACTATCCCTCCTCTCCTGATACTGTGGAAGACATTTCCTGAAAACAGTTCCTTATTCAGAAGTTTATCTGGCTGATATCATGAATTACTTTGGCACAGGCTAACCCTGCTCCATATAGTGAGTACTTTGTTTTTTGGAGGTTGTCGTGGGGTCACGTCCTGGATTAAACTCAGAGTGCAAGGGTGTTGTTTAAGTTCGCCCTAGCATTTGGGTCTTCTTCTGGACATTTCCTAACCTGACATTAGGGATGGGTGAATGTTTCGCAACATTCGAAAAACGGCACAAATTTTAACACATTCGTTCGTTCGAATCGAATTTCGAATGTTTACTTAACATTCTAACATTCGATTTTCAAATGTTCGGTTTCGAATTTTACAATTAAATTCGAAAATATTATTTTCGAAAAATTCGAATTTAGATTGTAATAGTATTTCTAATGCTTTTTCTTTAAATGTAATTTTCGAATTATGCAATATTCGAATTTGAAAAATTCAAATTTAGATTGTAATAGTATTTCTAATGCTTTTTCTTTAAATGTAATATTTGAATTATGCAATACGTGTATTCGAATTCGAAAAATTTGAATTTAGATTGTAATACTATTTCTAATGCTTTTTCTTTAAATGTAATATTCGAATTATGCAATATTCGAATTTGAAAAATTCGAATTTAGATTGTAATAGTATTTCTAATGCTTTTTCTTTAAATGTAATATTCGAATTATGCAAAACGTGTATTCGAATTCGAAAAATTCGAATTTAGATTGTAATAGTATTTCTAATGCTTTTTCTTTAAATGTAATATTCAAATTATGCAATATTCGAATTCGAAAAATTCAAATTTATATGTTTGTAATAGTATTTCTAATGCTTTCTTTAAATGTAATATTCGAATTATGCAATATTCTATATGGAAACATTTGAAATGATATATTTGTATCTATTATGTATCAATTTACTAGATTCCCGCCCTACCACATGAACTATTGAACTTCTGAATAGTATTTGTTAAATAGAATGTTAAATTAGAAATTTCGAATGTGGACAATCGATATAATTATAAACATTCAAATTCGAAAGTGACATTCGAAAACTGTAAATAACATACGATTTTCAGAATTTTAGAATATTCGTTCTTATCGACATTCAGATTTAGAATTTGAATTTCGGTAATAACATTCGTTCTACATTCGAAATTCGAAAATTTACACATTCGCCCATCCCTTTGTATAGTTATCTTTCCTTAATACATCTATTAGAGATGTGTGTCCAAAGTTCTAGGTGGGAGAAACACTGAATATGTTGTGTCAGAAAAACTAAAAAGATATGTGGATGCATCAACTCACCGGTTGTAGTATCATGAAACAAAGGTCTGTCACGTCCAAGGTCTACTTTCATGTTGGGAGGGCACAGCATGTTCCTCTCATGATCTATACATAAAAGGAAACATTTTTTAATAGATTGGGAGCCCCACCACCCTTAAATTGTTGTGATGAGAGCAATTTTCAAGGTTGTCAAACTTTTCCTGAAGGGTGGCATTTTGTTTTTCAAGTCATTGTATAGTAATAGAGGCCATATGTTCAATATCTTCAACTTCAGAGATGCTTTGTTCTGTTTGTTATAGTCAGGAGGAATATAACAATATTTTGCTGGCAAGTGTATCAATTCCAGCTTGTAGCGATTACATTTCTGGGAGGAAAAAAGCTTTCCATTCCTGCAGAAGTGGTTTTGATGTTTCCGGACCAGAATCTCTATCTGGAGGGGAGGGCAGATCCACATGGATCGCTACTGAATGTCTTTGCTTCTTGTCTGACTGTTTTTGTTTTGCAGATCTGGTTAATTAAGAGAAAGCCGCTTTGAAGTATTTATCGACTTTCATAGAGAAGGGTAGAATAAACAGGCAGACAGACTCCGTCAACACTCTGTATGTAGAAGTGTAATATTGAGAAAGCTATATGCAGTATTTATTTGTAATCATGTTAATAGGATCTATTATATCTGTAATTTAAATTGTCTAGTTATATTTTATGTGTAATGTTTTTTTTTTTATTATTTATAATGTTTAATTTAATGTGAAGTAAAAATAACTTTTTTATTTATTTTGTCCCCTTTTCCTGTGATTTAATTTTGAAAATTATGGACTTTCCATTTCCTGTTAAAATTTCAAGTGTAGAATCCAGAATATAGAAATAAATAGATGGGAAGGATTTAAGGCATCAACAATTAAAAACAAAGGGTTATTAAAGAACCTATACATTTTGGAAAAGGTTAAAAAGGTAAATACATGTAGAAAGTGTATAGCAAATAACTTATGGTTCCATGTACTAAGAAGCAGCCTAAGCTTCTCCAGAGCCCTAGTTTTGCACATGCAAGCCTGCTTCCCGCTTAAGAAGTTACACTTCCAAGCAGCTGTGGCTGTTGAATTTTGAAGAAGGTGGGGAGCTAGAACACACCCCTTTAAATGAGGCCCAGCCCATTACATAGGAAAGTATGTATATATGATAGATATGCACTTCACACACATACACAGACACACTGCATACATATACACATTTCACAATCATACATACACACTTCTTACACACACACACACACACAGACAGATTACATACTTTTTTGTAATGCATTTCCCATGAAATATAATATAAAAGCTTTGACATGACATTATATTAAACAATATAATTTCCAAACTCAATGCTAATTATTAAATATTAGCTTTGGTGGAAACATGTTTTAGTACGTTAATGATGTATGTGCCCACTTAGTGATAAACTTCTAAAAAATGGCTTGCAAACAGTGTGGTGTTTGCCATTTAGGAATTGTAGTGTCATCTATGATAGGCTTATCAAAGATCTGCTATTCATATGTACATGAGAGGTATAACAGCTTTAATAAAGTTTCTGAATGATAATGTGAGTAATCTGTTGTTTTTATTACCCCAAGCAACCATCCCAGCTCATCTTAAAGAAGCAGGGTAAAAATGCAAAGCTAAAAGAACCTTATTAAAACCATAAGAAAACAAGCAGTTATATGCATGGAAAATGGAGGTTGTGAAAAGAGAAATATTTATCTTAAATTTTAACATATTTATCTTTTTCATAAAACAAAGTTAGTACAATGCAGAATATCAATATGCAAAATATGCTAAATTAAATAGCTTAATTACTTAAAATATTCAAGCAGAGTAACTGTTATAGCAATATTCTGAGCACTGCTGCTTTCTGTCACATGATTTGGGGGGGCGGAGGGGTTCGCTTTTAAATAAATATGCTAGTGATTTACATTTTTACAGCTCGCACACAGGGTCAGGGATATCTCACTCACTTGTCTTTGCAAACAGCCCCTTTGTATTGCTGTAGTCTTGCATAAACATTTTACAGACCTGACCCACTCACATAACCCAGCACATGGCTTGTTCAGTAAAAAGTAACAGTGGAGTCACGGGGCAGTAAAACAGTCAATCAACAGCCTCCTGGATCGCCGGTGCAGCTGCTATCCATTTTTTACTCTACCTCAGCCAGCCACCCTAATTGCATGCTGCCTGTGCTTGTGACACTGTCTGCCAGTTTGCAGATAATATTCCTCCCAGTCCTTTTACCCCTGACACAGCCACAACACAAGCCCCAGCAGGTGCACCCAATCAGGGAAAATATTAACCACATGGCAGTGCCTACTCCAGCTCCTGCAGGAGCCTCATCATGCTGTGGGGTGTGCAGTATATACATAGATCATAGCAAGTGCGACATAGATTAAAAGTTTCTAAATAAAAAAACACACCTGCGCAAAGCTGTAGCCTGCCCTGCCTACCTTAGTCCCACTCTAAATAACTAGCTAGTTAGCTCTCTCTCCTCTAGACCACCAGGCATCATTGCAATAAATAAATAAATAAATAAATAAATAAATAAATAAAATCCCAATTTCAGGATAACAAAGAGGGACTCACCTGATTTGATTCAAAGCACAGGCATCTCTGCAGATCTGCCATATCCCCTCTGCCTTCCCCTCTTCCTCCTAGGCTATAATTGCTGTCTCCTCAGTGTGTCTTGTCAGCAGGGGTCATGTGTGAGTGGCAGAGATAGCAGCCAACAGAAGCACTCTGTGATGTACAACCCCCACCCCTTTTTCTGTCAGCCTGGTTAATAGGAGATTAGGAGCCCTTTAAGGATGTATGTGAGCAAACAATCTAATGCAAACTAAATGGATGATGTAAAAAAAACTTCTTATGGGGCAGACAGGGCATGCTGAAAGGGCTCTTAGACAGGGCATGTGTCAAAAATGCCCTTACAATTTGACAGCAGGTTTTTTTTTTATTATTAGTATAAGCTTTTTATTTTTATTATTTTAATCCAACCCTCACCCCCCATAAACCTTCTAAAAAATAGTAACATGTTTTATTTAATTTTATTTTCTATCTCTTTGCTCCCAAAAACTAATTGGTACGCTGCCCCTGCAGCCCCTGTGATGGAGCCTCAACTGTTTCAAAGTTCTCCTCTTTAACCCTTGCTTTTTCTATTTGGCAGTAGAGCCTTTAGCTAGTAGATTTAGAAATTAAATTGAAGGAATTTTTATTGGGAATATAAAATGAAAAAAGAAAGAAAGGGTTTTATTATATGCTAATAATGTATTGGTATTTATTATGGGTACATCTAAAAATACCTTCTTACTTGCAATTATGGAATTGTTCAGTCAAATAAATACAATCAAACCAGAACTAATGTGGCTTAACAGATCTTTAAATAATTCTTACCCAAATATTCTGTTAAAAGTTGTGAAATTAATTACATATTTATGGATAGTGTTTAATATTTCCATGTTAGAATGGTATGTTTTGATTTTGAAAGATTTATTTAAGAAATCACAAGATTGAAATCACAACTTGAAAAATCTCCCTTTAAATCTTACAAGGAAAATCAATTTTCTCTATAAATTGACCTATTTGGCCTATTGTAATCTTGGAAAAAGAGTTTTTAATCTTATATTAAGAGCTTTATTTGGGTGGTGGGGAAATAAGATTCTTGACATCAAAACTCTGTATAAATATGCAGCAGAGTGGATTCTGCATTTATTGCCTATAGGGATTTGGAAAATGAATTAGTACAGGCTTATACATTAGAAGAGTTACTTCATATTAATTATAGAAATATAGCAATTGAATTGTGAAAGTATTATTCAATATTCAATGTAATAGGCACATAGCAAAAGCTTTGTGAGAAAGTTGGTGTAATTATGCTATTTCAGATATTATGCCAATTAAAGGTTCCCAGTTGCTTCTGTTGGTATATTTTAGTAGATGGAAAAAGCACAGTCTAAAGATTTTCTCACAGATGTTGAAACAAACAGGAGGGTATCATTAAATCTTTGGAAGAAATACATAGAGTTTTTTGCTTACCTCTAAGTAAGACATCTTGTTTGGGGGCTGAAAACTAAATTTGGATGGGAATTGTGGAGTCCTCGGTTGTATAATTGTCTTAATTCATGTTAAGAAGGTAAAGTCTCTAAATGGTATAAACTATTTATGGAAATGGAAGGAAATAACAATCTATTTAAAATTGCTACAACATGGCAGCTAAATGGATATGCAAATTTTGAGCATTACATATGCTGTGTAATATTGCTCTATGTGTTTCAGCAACAAAAGTCACCCTTTTCAAGAGCAGTAAAAACAAAAAAAACAATATAAAGCTGTAAGTCCAGATAACTCATTTATATATTAAAAAACTTCTGCATATCTGCCTTCCAGTCCTCTCCCGGAGGGTCTTCTATGCAGATACAATGTTGCAAGGGAATGGGGTTTACACTTTACAGTTTAAGTAATGTTAAAATCCAGTAAAAGAAGATATTGCAGAAAACTCACAGTTGACATCTTATTTTCAGATCATACCAAAATGAAAACGGTTATTTAGCAAAGAATATAAATAAATATTGTACAAAAATGACCATATAGCAATAGAAAAAATGTGCACAGTCTGCCCATCCTGACAACATACAAGATGCATTCCGATGGTTTTGCAGTGGTACGGATGGAATAGTTTATTGTAAAAAGACTTAATTGCTTGATTTCCTTTTAAAACCTGATTTTATTTATTAATTTATTTTATTTTTATTTATTTTTTTAAATAATTTTATTAAAACTTGCATAATTGAAATATACATAATTCATTGTTAACATAAATAAATACATAATACTTCATTTACATGTTACATTTGTGTGACAGTGTTTAAACATATTCATAATTAACATTTTAGTGTTTTTCCAATTTTCCCTTCAACAGTGGAGAGTATATGATAAATGAGGGAGAATCTTTCTTCCCTTAAGCCTAATTCAAACTAAATACGGCTTAGGTAATGTTGGTCCACTCTCCCCAAAAATGTATATTCTATGTTAAAATCTATTTATTTACCTAAACACATGATGATGAGATTAAAAAAGAGATAGACAAGAAAGCCATAATTTGAAACAGTATTTGCCCCAGAGATTCACCAGAATTATCCATTTTATATCCTAAACTTGTAATGAATATGTCTAATATTCCTTACTCTTGTTCATATCCCCTTACTAGATACTATATCACTTAACCTTTAATATGTAAAAGAATAATTTTTATTCTTCACCTGAACCTGTATAAGTGGCCAATGGAGCCAAGACCCATTTTTTTACATGCAGTTCTAATACATTGATAACGTCTACCCAATTTTTTTGAAACTCATTGAGACTTATTTCTCTATCATACAATACATTGCATATTTCCGTATTAATTTGATCTAAAAGGACTGACTGGAGTTCCTGCATACTGGGACCTTGCTTTATCAACCATCTTTTAATTATACATTTTCTAAATTTCTCGTGTGAGTAACTTGTCTATTTTAGGCAAATAAAATATTCAAAACATTTAAATTGACCTTTATCTTAAATACTCTTGATGCCCAAAAGCTACCTTTTGCCAAATATTGTATCAGTTTAGGACATTCCCAGAGGAGATGTTTCAAATTGGGATCATAAAATTACATTTGACACAACTCCGTTTGCAGTTAGACCACCTTGTCGCTATTTTTGGTGTTACATAATCTATGCAAAGTTTTGATCTGTGACTCTATAAAGTATGAATCTTGTGTAGTAGACATGATATTTTTTAGGCTTTTTTCCATCACTATAGCATCCAAATATATAGATGCTTCTTGCTGCCACCCATCGACAATTTTCCCCCCTTATCCCATTTAACCTTGAATCCAATACAGCTTTGTAGAGAGAAGAGTAAGAAAAGCTTCCTTTCCGAAAACCTTCTATCATTTCCTGCATTGGGTCCCAAAAAGAAGTGGAAGTTTTTATAATACCCTTTATATATTGTGATATTTGGATATAGGAGTAAAAATGTGATTCAGGAAGTTTTAATTTTTACTGTAGTTCTGAAAATGTTCGCGACATATTCACAGGTTCTAGTAAATCTCCTATCTTATAAATCCCCAGTCTCTCCCATTCCTTAAATATCAGTAAATCCATACCTGGGCTAAAACGTGAAATCCCTCTAATTGGTAGATAAACTAAGCCTCTAGTAGGAGATTTTAGCATACTACTGATCTTAAACCATGCTTTCAAAATTCCTTTGCACATAATGTTATTACTAATTGAAGAGTCATACTCTTTCATTTCTGTGTGTAGTGCAAATGTATACTCCTTTTGGAGATATTTTTTCCAGTGAGTTCACATAAAAATTCTCTGATCCCACTAACCAATCTACATTCTTTCTCGTTACTGATGAAAGGTTATATACATAAATATCTTGTACCCCCATACCTCCCCCCAATGGTGGTTGTGTCAACTTATCTAAACTAATACTAATAGTTTTTATTTGCGTTGTTGGGGGTTTGGGAGTTTAGGGGTTAATATACTAATTAGGGTTATTGCGATGTGTGGTTTTGGTAGTTTAAGGTTAATAGGTTAATTAGGTTTATTGTGATGTGGGTGTTTTATGGATTAGGGGTTAATAGGTTAATTAGGTTAAGTGCCATGTGGGGGTTGTGGTTTAAGAGTTAATAGGTTAAATAGGTTTATTGCGATGTGGGGATTTTGCGGTTTGGGGGTTAATAAGTTAATTTAGTTTATTGAGATGTGGGTGGTTGATGGTTAAGGGGTTAATATTTTAATTATGTTATTTGTGGATTAGGGGTTAATTAATTTATCATTATGCGATGTGGGGGTTTGCGGTTTAGGTGTTTGTTAATACTTTGCGCGGGAGGTTAGTTTTTTTATTATACTTTCTGCGGGCGGTTATGTGTTTTTATTTCTTGCAGGCGGTTACGTGTTTGTTAGTTATTTTGCGCGGGCGGTTGCATGCTTTTTTTTAAGGCTTTGGGTTTGCCTACGCTGAATCCAGGTGGATTCTATTGGCTGCGCGCACAGCCAACATTCTTTTGACTGCCTCGGACAGACAACATTCCTTTGAGGATGTGTGCACAATTGGTGACGGCAACGGACACGTTACAAACACGATTATATTATATATATAGGAATATCTATTTAAAAATTCAAGTAACATATTCTGCTATGTGCAGAAGATTGGAAATATTTACAGTAAATACATAGTTAAAACATTTATTAAAAATTAATATTGCATAAATATGCTTTAACATGTTTTCATGTACTTAACTGGAAAGTGTTCCACAGTATATGTGTGTGTATTTATGTGTTTATATGTGTATATATGTCTGTAAATACATACAGTATATACACATATAAATACATATAAATACATATGAACACATATATTGATACACACACACATATATATATATATATATATATATATACAGTATATATATATATATATATATATATATATATATATATACACATATACATACATACACATACAGTACATATACCTTTTTTTAGAAATGTATCTGTATGTATCTTTATGTTGAAGCCCTTTTCCTGCCTTTTTTTTTAAACATCTGAGATCTCTTATCTTTGAGCCTTTATAACGTTTGTGTGCAATATTTTTTTTAATACTTAGTATTACAGTATTATTATGAGTGTGTGTACTTTGTATTACAGTGTTATTATGAGTGTGTGTACTTTTGTATTACAGTGTTATTATGAGTGTGTGTACTTTGTATTACAGTGTTATTATGAGTGTGTGTACTTTGTATTACAGTGTTATTATGAGTGTGTGTACTTTGTAATGCATTTATTATGTGTTTTGTGCAACTTTTATGTTTCTCGAAACAGTTAACTAGATTGCTGAAGTTGTGGTAATAATTCAATAAATTGTATTTACTTTCAACTTGTAATAGCCGCAAAAAGCCTGACAAGCGCAAGTCCCCGCTATAAACCCCTTATTGCTCAGGCGCAAATGTTTGCGCTCCACTTGTAATCTTGCCCTAAATGTCTAGAGATGTTGAATTTGAAAAGTCAAAAATGACCTGGAAAAGTGCCCCCGAAAATGGATTGTGATTGCTGAAGAGTTTCATCCCCATAGGAGAAAAAGGACTTTCAGCGTGGATCTGAAACAATGTTTCCAAACGCAAGAAAGAGCTAAAAGCGCACTATAGTGATTGGGGCATATGTATCAAGCTGCTAATGGAGCTTGATGCCCCGTGTTTCTGGCGAGCCTGCAGACTCGCCAGAAAAAGCAGTTATGAAGCAGCGGTCACAAAGACCGCTGCTCCATAACCTGTCCGCCTGCTCTGAGCAGGCGAACAGACATCGCCGGAAATCAACCTGATCGAGAACGATTGGGTTGATTGACACCCCCTGCTGGTGGCCCATTGGCCGCGAGTCTGCAGGGGGCGGCGTTGCACCAGCAGCTCTCGTGAGCTGCTGGTGCAATGCTGAATACGGCAAGCGTATTGCTCGCCATATTCAGTGATGTCTAGCGGACCTGATCCTCAGTGTCGGATCAAGTACGCCAGACCTTGATACATATGCCCCAAAGTATCAAATTGAAAGTGGCCTTTTTCGCCAGAAAAAGATCTAAGAAGACTGCAACCAATAGATTGTGAACAAGGCCATAATTACTTGCTGATTACAATAACTAGAAATGTTAAATATTGTAAATAATTGTACCCTGTATGCTGTCATTAAAAGTGGCAAAACTTTGGTAAGGTATCTTATACCCTCTGAATTCATATCCAAATCAAAACTGCAGTTTACATAATAACTTTTCTAAAGAACACAAGGGCGCTATAATTTGGCAAGTGTATGCGATTAACATTCTCAATAGCATAAGAAGTTATAATAACAATGGTAAAAATGCAGACATCCCAACTCTCCCTGAAGTTCAGGGAGTCTCCCTGATTTTAATAGCGGCTCCCTGATGCCAGCAAATGGAGTGCAATCTCCCTGAAACTCCAAGTACCATGATCCAATGTGGCCCAAATCCGGAAAAGTATTTCTTTAAGGATTGCCTTTAGTTGCTGGGACATTATAGAACCCTCAAAGCTTACATCAGTAACCAAAAAGTCCCCACTGCTTTTAATAAAATAAAACACAAATAATACCTTATTGACTGCACGTAATTGAACTTTGTATTCTAAAATATTTATGCATTCAACAAGCGTACGATCACTGGGAAATAGGTTTATTGTATGTGGTTGTGCAATAAAGCTACTTTTTTTTAATTTTAAATATGACTTTAGCGGGAAGCTACTTTAATTATAAGTCTCTATCTTATTTAGGGTTTCAAGTTGTCCAATATATAACTGGGAGTGGGGGGGTCGGCACAGTACCGGGTGAAGCCACCTCCCTGAAATTAGTTTTTGCAGGTTGGGATGTCTGAAAATGTTATTTGCCCTGTGGGAAAAAAGAAAAAAAATATGTAAAAAAATGTTATTCTGTTCAGAAAAATACTTGTCTTAAATGAAGATTTTCTTGACTTTCCACATTCTGAGATACCAGATTACAAAATGTAATACATAAGCAAGCAGATATTGAAAATATCATTTTTATAAGTTCCATTTTTTAACCCAAAGCTTGACATGTTGTACCCTAAGGGATACATTAAAGATATCGGGCATCTGCTTATGCAATGCAAGCCCCTGCTCATGCTAGCCCAATGACGCATGAGTAAGGGCTGTCGATAACTCCAGGCAAACGTGCCTGGGGTGAATTTAATCAACAAGCCAAGAGCTGGTTTAAAGGTTCTTAAAGGGATACTAAACCCAATTTTTTTTCTTTCATGATTAAGATAGAGCATGTATTTCTAAACAACTTTCTAATTTACTCCTACTATCAATTTTACTTTGTTATCTTGCTATCTTTATTTAAAAAGCAGGAATTTAAAGCTTAGAAGCCAGACCATTTTAGGTTTAGCACCCTGGATAGTGATTGCTTATTGGTGGCTACAGTTAGCAAACCAATAAGCAAGCATAACCCAGGTTCTGAACCAAAAATGGGCCGTCTCTTCAGCTTTCTATTCCTGCTTTTTAAATAAGGATAGCAAAACAACAAAGAAAAATTGATAATAGGAGTAAATGAAGTGTTATCCAACGTTAATTTTGTATTGTGTACTGTACTACCACACCCATGATAAATATTAAACATGGACTTGTAATACCCACACAAGAATACCAGTAATATATTTTGCGCTCTGGTTGATAGTAATGCTCCATACTGGATGTTTGCCCTCAACTTTTAATCTTGGCCTTACCTTTTAAAGTCCTTTTAAAGGGGCATGAAAGTAAAAATTAAACTTTCATGAGTCTAGATAGAGCATTTAATTTTAAACAACTTTCCAATTACTTACGTCCATTATTGAATTTATTTTATTTTGGAATAATTTGTTGAAGAGCATATCTAGATATGTTCAGTAGCGTGAACATTTATTGAGCACTAAAGGCTCCACTTATTTATGTGGGGATAAATAAGTTTTCCAGCCAGGCAACCAGTCCATATATGCTTGTGGTGAGCAAGGCATCGTCCATCACCTGCATTTACCATTGCACAAGCAAATTCCTATGCCCAGTTTTAGCTGTTTCCTCAGTAAAGCAAACTATATCACCATGGAGTACAAGAATGAAATCATGCCCCAAACTTTCCATCTACCACAGTCTAAACCTAACAATAGTAAGCAGTTACAAAAATTAATGCTCAGCAAATTTAAATATTACACAAGAGCATTGAGTAATTTTTTTGCTTTGCATCTCTTACCTTTCATGTCAATTTTTTGCATCATTGGCTGTTTTTTTTATTCACGCTGTTACCGTTTAACTCAATTTTTACTATTTATTCTCATCGATCTAACCTTTGGTGGCAGATTATTAAAATGCTTTTGTTAAGGGTGCACTATACAAATATTTTAATTTTGTGTATGATTGTTGGCTTTAGTATGACCATTCTTTTGGCTCCTGCATTTGGCTTCAACAGTTTCTGGTTCCTGATTCCCGACATTCCTTGACTATGCTTTTAGCACCTGTTTTGGCACTGATTGCCTTCCTGGTTTTGACCTTTGTCTAGATATTGACCACTCTTTAGGATATTACTTGGATTCTTACTGCCAGTCTGGTTTTGACCTCTACAAGTTTTTTATTATGATTCAGTACTTCCCGGTCTATCTTCTTGTCAGTGCAGACTATCTACTCCAGCACTAACAAGACACTGATTATTATTTCTATAGACAGGTCAACTTTTCAGAATTGTGACAATACTAGACCCAATATGAGGGAACTATCTCTTTGAAAATACTATTAACTCTTACTATATGCCACCCCTGTCAGATGCTGCCTGGTCCAGTTACAGAGACTGCCCTGAATATCATATATATTTATAATATATATGGCCAAAAATATGTGGACAACTGACCATGACCATTGCTTCTATATGAGTTTGTTGTAAATCCCTTTAAAAAACCATCAGCATTAATATGCAGTTGCCCTCCTATGCAGCAAAAAGAGCAGCCTATCTTCTGGTAAGGTTTTCCACAAGATTTTTGAGTGTGTCTGTGGGAGTTTATGCCCATTCAGCCAAAAGAGCACTTGTGAGGTCAGGCACTGATGTTGGGCGAGAAGGTCTGGCTGGCAATTGGTGTTCCAATTAATCGTAAAGGTGTTCAGTGGGGTTTAGGTCAGTGTTCTGTGCAGGCCACTCAAGTTCCTATACAGCAAACTCATTAAATCATGTTTCCATGGACCTCACTTAACGCACAGGGGCACAGTCATGCTAGGTCAGGAAAGGTCCTTCCCAAAACTGGTGCAACAAAGTTGCAAGCACCCACATGTCTAAAATGTATTAGTTTCCTGTAGTATTGAGATGACCCTTCACTGGAAATAAGAGGCATAACCCAAAACCCTGAAAAACTGCCCCAGACCGTTATCCATCCTCCGCCAAACTTTACAGCAGGCACTATGCATTTTAGTAGGTAGTATTTCTTTGCCATTCACCACAAGCAGATTCTTTCAAAAGACTGCCAAATTGTGAAGCATGATTCATCACTCCAGAGAAAACATTTCCATTCCTCCAGAGTCTAGTAGTTTTGTGCTTTACACCTCTCCAGCCAACACTTGGCATTGCACATGTTGATGTGGTGCTTGTTTACAGCTGCTTGGCCATGGAAACCCATTTCATGAAGCTAACCAATGTACAGTCCTTCTGCTGATATTGCTCCCAGGGGCAGTTTTGAACGCTGTTGTGGGGGATGCAACAGATGATAGTTGAAATTCATACATTACATGTTTTAGCACTCCATGGTCCTTTTTTGTGAGCTTGTGTGGTCAACCACTTTGTGGCTGGGTGAGCTACTATTGCTCATATAGATTACAAGTGCACGGTGTGCATCATCCTTAGAATATTGAACAATCTGATATTGCAAGTAAATGGTTAAAAGGTTTACTAGAGAATCTTAACATGGCTGACAATTTTTGGTGCTTTATATATTTTATGGATAGCATAGGGTGAGCTATTATCGCCATATTACAAGTGATATGGTATTGCGCTTAAGCACAACACAAAAGAGAGCATGAAAAATTTAGAGCATTTGGAGACCTGAAGTAAAATGTTAACGCTTGAAAATATTGATAAAAAAACACATGCACAGTTGCAAGAAAAAGTTTGTGAAGCCTTTAGAATTACATGAATTTCTTCATTGATTACTTTATAAAATGTGGTCTGATCTTGATTTAAAGATTTTTTTTCTTTCATGATTCAAATAGATCAGCAATTTTAAGCAACTTTCTAATTTACTCCTATAATAATTTTTTCATCTTTCTCTTGCTATCTTTATTTGAAAAGCAAGAATGTAAGTTTAGAAGCAGGCCCATTTTTGGTTCACAACCTGGGTTGTTCTTGCTGATTGGTGGATAAATGCTGTCCAGGGTGCTAAACCAAAAATTGGCTGGCTCCTTCGCTTAGATGCCTTCTTTTTCAAATAAAGATAGCAAGAAAACGAAGAAAAATTGATAATAGGATTAAATTAGAAAGTTGCTTAAAATTGCCTGATCTATCTAAATCATGAAATAAAACATTGGGGTTTAGTATCCCTTTAAGAATGATGATATATATAAGGGGGTCCTTCCAGAACCACAAATCCACAATATATAAAGAATAAGCAAATGAGTTAGCCCCAAAAGTAATTCCTAGATCCGTGAGGGATAAGTTATCTGAACAATGAAAGACTGGTGATAGTTCTACTAGGGTGGAGACACTTCCAGAATGATATGTTGTCTAAGTAACCAAGGCTTCTCTCTGTAAATAGGAAATGGCTCTTCAACTCCAAGCAATCACTGTAAGACAAATGCAACAACAGGTGCGCCACATGGCCATGTTTAATCTGTAATCCGGTAAACACTCACAATAAGTATAGCACCTATGTATGATGTTATATGTGCAGGCTGGGACTTCTCAGTCACCCAAATGACTGGTCCAGTGTCCAAACCTTCAAGAAATCAATATAAAATAAAAGCAACAAAGGTGCGCCAACATGGCCAAGTATTGTCTATGAAAAGCTGTGTGATAATGATTAAAATACACTCACAATTTGTATAGCAATTATGAGTAGTGCTCTTTGTGCAGGCTGGGACTTCACAGCCACCCAGATAACTGACCCACGTTCCCTGAAACCAACACAATGTGTCCAAAAGATACAATGTTTGTCAGAGGCAGCAAAAATAAAAATAAAACAATTACAAAATGCCTGTCTCTTGGCTGTTGACACAGAGGGGGGTATTTATGAAAGGTCTGGAGGACCTGATCCGACAGTGCAGATCAGGTCCGCCAGACCTCGCTGAATGCGGAGAACAATACGCTCTACGTATTCAGCATTGCACCAGCAACTGGTGCAACACCGCCCCCTGCAGATTCATGGCCAATCGGCCGCCTGCAGGGGGTATCAATCAACCCGATTTTACTCAGAGCAGGTGGACAGGTTATGGAGCAGCGGTCTTTAGAAACACGGGCCCTCAAGCTCCATCCGGAGCTTGATAAATGGCCCCAGAGATGGCGTTCGACAGAATAGAATGGGAACACTTATACACCTCTCTTGAACATTTCAGGGTCACAGGTAATTTCCTCCATGCAATTCGTAGTCTTTATACCCACCCTTTAGCAACTTAAATTATTAATGGCAGAGTTTCTTCTCCTTTTGCCCTGGAGAGGTACACCAGACATGGCTACCCACTGTCACCTCTCCTATTTAACATTGTGCTAGAACACTTAAGTTGCTATATTAGACAACAGTGCACAGGACTCCAGAAAGGCAGTCATAATATACATCTGTCATTATATACTGAAGACCTCCTCCTCTATCTCCCTGACCCAGATACCGAGATTCCCCATTTTTTATATTTTCCTTACATTTGGATCCTTCTCGAACTATAAAATATATGTAGACAAGTCAGAGATGATCTGGCTCCGCAATACCCAAGGCCTATCTGTGAAACAGTTTAACCTTAGAATCACGGATGGGTTCTTTAAATATCTTGGAATTAATTTGCACATTAACCCAAACCACATATATAACTTGAACTTCCTGCATAGCATAAAGGAAATAATGAATCTCTTAAATAACTGGGTTAGACTTGCAGTCCCCCTTATTAGAAGGATATATCTGGTTAAAATGATGGTCTTACCAAAGATTTTGTACCCACTACAGATGTTACCCCTCTTACTTTCCAACTAAGGCACACAAACTCTCACATCTAATATTATAAAGTTTTTCTGGAAAGAAAAAAAAATGAATTAGTGGCTTAAAATTGTCTCTCTCTACAACCAAAGGTGGTTTTAAATTACCTAATGTGTTATGGTACAACTGGGCTACTTTGGCGAAACTAGTCATAGATTGGATGGCGGGTATAGATTTCTTTGGTGCGTCTAACCTAGAGCAACAACTACTACAATACTTTCATCCTGCATTTCTTCCACACACCACCCTATCCTCCTTGCCATGTTACATCAAGTTATGCAGGTTATGGGGTAGCCCTCAGCGCCTTAGCATATTCCTTCCCCTTACAGGCAACACAGGTTTTCCACCAGATCTTTCATCTTAAGTATTCAGACAATGGAAAGAAAAAGGTATAAGTAACATTTCACAACTTCAAAACTGAACCATGCTGCACTTACTCACCTTCCAAGAACTGAGGGATAGATATGAATTACAATCTAGGGACAATTTTGCTTATTTTCAAGGCAGACATTGTATTACCTCTCTGTTAGCACAAGGTCTAGATTTTACACACACCATCTCCCTTTGCGCACTAGCCCGTCAAGGCATACATTCTATATTACATATTTACTTTCTCATAGTCACCCACTATGAACACTCCTCTATAGAACAATTGAAAGATAGATGGAACAACTTGAAGGAAATCCAAAACATATCCGATAACTTACATGAGAGTTTCTTGAAAGTCCCTAAGGTAACACTGTCAGCTAACCTCAGGGAATCTCACACTAGGTTAATGCATCTATCTTATAGACATGTGCATGGCGAAAAAATTCGGTTCGGTTCGGATCGATTCGGAATTTTTCGAAGTTCGGTTCGGATCGATTCGAATTCGGAAAATTATGAATCGATTCATTTCGGATTCGTTTCGGATTCATTCGGATTCGAAGAAATTCGGCTGGATTCGGTTCGATTCGGTTCAATTTGGTTCGTAAATTCGGCATTTCGGTAAGTGTTAGGTGGGATTAGACTAGTATTATACTGTATATTAGGTGTTAACCTAACATACTGTACAATACTAGTGTAATCCCAATGGCCATCCGAATTTACGAATCAATTCGGTTCGATTCGGTTAGATTCGGAAAATTCGGCAGAATTTTAATTCGGAAATTCGGTTTGATCCGAATCGCCGAATTTGCCGAATTTTCCGAATTTCCGAATCGAACCGAAACGAATCGCACATGTCTACTATCTTATATTACTCCCAAGCTACGTGTGAAATAGGTTCCGGGTGCGCAAGATATTTGTAATAATTGTCAAATAAAAATAATAACTTCCCCTGATATTGTTCATCTTTTATGGCACTGCCCCAGACTGCAAAGATACTGGAGTAAGATCTCTTATTGGCTTTCCAAGACCTGAAAATACAAAATAATATTGTCTCTGAATTAAATTTTATTTCTAGAACAAGACGGTTTGAGAAAAGAGTCCAGCCTTTTTGTACATCAAGTGGTTCTTTTTAGCCCGACAACACATATTTTGTTTCTGGATACATAATAGACCCCCCTTTCTCTGCCCCACGGTCTGCTATACATTCTCAACTGTTATGGGAACACTCTGACGTAAAGGATGACATTGGAAATAGAATAAGGAAATTCCTAATCAAATTGGAACCATATATTTTAAGTTTACCTAGAGATGTTTGGAATATGATCCTAGTCCCATTTTGTAATTACACATTCCTCATGACAGCAAACCTACAGGTAAAATGGTGCATGATCCCTTCTGAGACAACAATCCAGAGGGCGAGGAGTGGTCCGCAATGTAATACAACATTTATAATCAGCGAACGCTCTCATTTATTTATTTTTATTTTTTGTTAATGTTTTTGTTTTGTTTGTTTTTTTTTGTTTTTTTTCTAAACATTAGAAAATTGTTACAGAGAATGCATGAAATCTTTTATAATGCTATCTAACCATCTTATTGTTGTCAGGCTATAGTTCTAGAGCATTATAAAGAATTTAAGAAAATACAATAAAGCGGGATGTGTCTATAAATGTTATAAAAACTCTTCATTTAAGTCACAATTATAGATAAACACAATCTATCTTAACTAAAAACACACTATTTTTATTTATTTTATACATGAAACATAAATCTTATTTTTCAAGGTCTTTTTTCTTTTCTTATGAATTACTAATTTGGTTATGACTTTTTTTACTGTCACACCCACACCTTTTTTATGCTGATTTTCTTTTCTTTACATCATAGACACCGTCCTATGCTGAATTCCAATCATATCATTCTTATTGGCTAAATTGTTGCCACTCTAGGCTATAAATACCATATGTTTCTCATGTATAGCTAAGTCTTTGGTTGATATATTTTCTTCCAAAGGTGAGTTACTTTTGTGAGGTCTGCTGTGCTGGGAATCCAAATCTACAACACACCAGATATAAAGGTATGTATGTGTAAGTTATTGTATCTATTTACTTTTTAATTACTTGTTCTGTTTGATTCATTTTAAAGATACATGGATGTCACAATTACATTTTGGTAAATGCAATTTAACAAGGAATTGTAATATCAACTCATCTGCTAATGTTAGTGCAGTCCAGCGATATTGGGTATTGCAACCCATGCTATCATTAGCACACCACTTGTAATCTGGCCCTAAGTGTCTCTGTCGCTTATTCTTCTAACCCCTTTTCTCTCTCTCTAATCTTTCATCTCTATTTCACTTCTCACTACTCTCTCTCTCTCTCTCTCTCTCTCTCTCTCTCTCTCTCTCTCTCTCTCTCTCTCTCTCTCTATATATATATATATATATATATATATATATATATATATATATATATATATATATAAACTACCTCCAATTTATACATTTTTATACATTTTCAACATTTCCAGACATTCTTCACAAAGCTTTCAGATTTCAAATAACTTTCTGTGTGCAATCTAAACTTACAAACACCAAAGTTACAAACACCTGAATAACTTTACACTTAAATATAACAAAAATATAGAAATGGCAAAATAAAAAGAGTACACAAATACACACACTAAGGCCCTGATGATCGAAAGTGCCACGAGACAGCAAAATATTCCAAAGGATTCGCCGCTATGTTGAGCGAGCCTGTCAAAATATTTCAAGCTCCCGACATAGCGGCATCACCAAGAGGAATTTACTCTACCCGCCATTCGTCGGTGATGCTGGCTTAGGCAAGAACCAGCTTTGCTGCCCATATATAAGATGCATAGTAAAGGATTCTGTGAAATATAACTGCTGTGCCTAACCACTAATCATGATACCCTAAACCAAAGTACCCCAAGATAGCAAACTAACACTACAATATTAAATATCTAAATTGACACATACCTACTGCAAGTATTATACTATTAACCCCTATACCGCCACATACCCACCGCAAGTACCTATCCTTTTAACTCCCATACCGCCACATACCCACCGCAAGTACCGCCACATACCCACCGCAAGTACCCCTATGCCTCCACTAGCCCACCACGAGTTCTATCCTATTAAAACCTTTACAGACTCATAGTCACCGCAAGTACCTATCTTATTAACCACTAACACTATATTAACCACTATACCGCCACTAGCCCAAGTACTATCCTGTTAACCCTTATATCATCACTAGCTCATCGCAAATACGCTACACGAAACCTTAACCTTAAACCGCCACAACCTCAATGCAATATAGCCCTATTCTACCTAACACCTAAACTCCCTCTAAACTAAACTCTCTAAGTTAATTTTAAAGAAAAAATCCAGGAGCAGAAAAAGATGCTGGTTTCATGGGAAAGTTTATTAGTCCAGCCCATGAAATGATTTGCCATAAATGTGCAGATATTACACATTTTATTAATTTAAAATCATAATCTCTGTGATCTTTGTTCTCTATATGCCTCTTCTGTAACAGCCACTAGCCAATCACAGACACACAAAGATTTATTTAAACACTGGGAATTCTTACAAATGCCTCAGAAATGTTATACATAAAACGACACAATATGATACGAGAAGTAAAGTTGTTTTTTACCTGAAAAATGCATTTTACTTTTGACTTTGATGACCATTTAATTTTGACTTTCATGTCCATTACAGTAATGAGATACAGCAACATTTGGATCTTTTGATGTAAAGCTATGGTTTAGAGATAAACTATAAACATAATACACTGTATTAATTATTTTACAGACAGTGATTTCATAGTTTGGTTGTCTTTCACCAATTGACTGAAGAACACAAGCTCTTGTGAACACACAGAACAGGCGACAAATCCTTCAAGATGGGAAACCATCATGTGACATTTCAGAATGAGACACCATATACTTTCTCATACAGTGTTGTCTTTCAAATAAATGCTGGGGATATAAAGGTAAATATTTAATTCCATTTTTGTTTAAGTTAATATACTCTGAATGTCCCATTGCAAGGAAAATCCCTTTATCAAGATAGAGATTCTTTGCTCTTTTTTATTTACTTTGGTAGGGACTAGTTTATCTTTTTAAGTATCTTTCAAACATGATAGGTTGATATAAAGAGACATTTTGATTGATTTTTCAAATGTGTTTTTTTGAGATGAAGTATACACTTAAAGGACCACTAAACACAAATTGTAAACTACATGATTTTGATTTTTCATATCTGAGAATAATTTTACAATGAAAACTGTAGCTTTATTTTGTCAAATGACTATAGTGTTTTATGTTTATTCTTTTCACTGATTTCCCTGTTCCCCAGAACAAAAGAATCCTTGTTAACCAATCACAAACTAATATTCAGATATAGCACAAACTCTGTTTGCACATGTGCAGTTGAGAGAGACTGGGGAAGCTGCCCATATCTCATTCCTTAAGGTGGTTTATCACTGATTCAAAATAGTTACTATTGCAAAAAATGCTTCTCCTATCATGGGGCGCGATCCGATATACGACGCAGGTTTCGGCGCAAGCGTGGAAACCTGCGCCGCCCGTAGTTTCAGCTCGCAACTCGAGCTATCACATATACGGCGCCGTCAGATGCTAAAGTGCCGTAAGTCTGACAAACTAGCGATGTCCAGAAATCTGCATAAGTACAAATTTCTGGAGTCGCCAGTGACTTACGGCACTTTAGAAACTGCCGCCTACAAAAACTGACTCCCTCCCCCCTCTCACTCCTAACAGCCAGCTACATTAACTATATTACCCCCTAATATGATCCCCCTACACCGCCGCCACCTATTTTAACTATATTACTCCCTAATGTGAGCCCCCTACACCGCCGCCACCTATATTAAATATATTAACCCCTAATCTTGTAATCTGACCCCCCTACACCGCCACCACCTATATTAACTATATTAACCCTAAATATATTAGGGTTAATATAGTTAATATAGTTATTATATTATATATATTAACTATATTAACCCTATCTAACCCTAACACCCCTAACTTAATTATTATTGCAATAAATCTAAATAATATTAATCTTATTAACTAAAATATTCCTATTTAAAACTAAATACTTACCTATAAAATAAACCTTAAGATAGCTACAATATAATTAATAATTACATTGTAGCTATTTTAGGGTCTATATTTATTTTACAGGTCACTTGGTATTTATTTTAACTAGGTACAATAGCTATTTAATAGTTAATAACTGTTTAATAGCTACCTAGTTAAAATAATTACTAATTTACCTGTAATTTAAATCCTAACCTAAGTTACAAATACACCTACACTATCAATAAATTAATTAAATAAATTACAATTATCTAAACTATAAAATATAATTAAATACACAAAACTAAATTACAAAAAATAAAAAAAGATTACATGAATTTTAAGCTAATTACACCTAATCTAACCCCCCTAATAAAATAACAAAGCCCCCCAAAATAAAAAAATGTCCCTACCCTAAACTAAATTACAAAAAGTAATCAGCTCTATTACCAGCCCTTAAAAGGGCCTTTTGTGGGGCATTGCCCCAAAGTAATCAGTTCTTTTACCTGTGAAAAAAAATAACAATCCCCCCCATTACAACCCACCACCCACACACCCCTACTCTAAAACCCACCCTATCCCCCCTTAAAAAACCTAAGTCTAACCCCCAAGTGCTCCTTACCTGTCCTGAAGACGGGCGGAGAAGGTCCTGTTCCAGGCAGAGAAGTCTTCTTCCAGGCGGCGACCTCTTCTTCTTCCAGGAACCAGCCGGCGCAGAGTGGAGGAGTTGAAGACCGATGACCGCAGAGCTGAAGACCGTCCTCCCTGGAACTGAAGACCGGCGATGCTGGAACTGAAGACCGGAGCCATGGAGCGTGGAGGATCCTCTTCATACGATCGCCGCCGTACACTGAATCGGAATTCAAGGTACGCAATTAAAAATGGCGTCCCTTGAATTCCTATTGGCTGATTTGAGCCTTCAAATTCAAATCAGCCAATCGGATGAAAGCTACTTTAATTCTATTGGCTGATTTGATTAGCCAATAGAATAAGAGCTACTGTAATTCTATTGGCTATTCTAATCAGCCAATAGAATTACAGTAGCTCTTCTTCTATTGGCTATTCAAATCAGCCAATAGAATTAAAGTAGCTTTCATTAGGTTAGATTAGGTGTAATTAGCTTAAAATTCTTGTAATCTTTTTTTATTTTTTTGTAATTTAGTGTTTGTTTGTTTTTTTCTAATTTAGTTTATTGTATTTAATTATATTTTAGTTTAGATAATTGTAGTTTATTTATATTTAATTTTTTATATAGATTGCGGCAGTGTAGGCCGATTACATTTAGGGGGTAATAATTTGAATGTAGGTGGCGGCGGTGTAGGGGGATCACAGTAGGGGGTTAGACATTTAATGTAGGTGGTGGCTGGGTCCGGGAGCGGCGGTTTAGGGGTTAAACACTTTATTAGGGATTGTGGTGGGGGATTGCGGTTGACAGGTAGATAGACATTGCGCATGCGTTAGGTGTTAGGTTTTATTTTGCAGGCAGTTTAGGGAGTTACGGGGCTCCAATACTCAGCATAAGGCTTACTACACCTACAGTTTGTAGCGTGGTGAAAATGGAGTAAGATTTCTCCATTTTCGCCACGTAAGTCCTTACACTGTATATTGGATACCAAACTGCGTGGGTTTGGTATACCTGTCTATGGGCCAAAAAACGACGGCCGAAGGCAGAAATATACAAGCGTAACTTCTTTGTTACGCCGTATATAGGATACCAAACCAGCGCAATATTTGGCGTTGCCGGCTTTTGCGGGCGATGCTGCATATCGGATCGGGCCCCTGATTGTTGATGCAAAACTGATAATCCCCCTTTTACAAACTTGTGACTTCTGAGATTTTTAGTGGGGAGGGTGAAGTAAATCAAGGCTTACATAAATTGCCTAAAAGTATTAACCCAAACCTCCCTGGGAGAAGTTAAACAAGTTCAATTTTTAAAAGTATTTTACAGCAAAAGGCAGCAAAATAAATATTGAATGTATACTGCAATAATGTTTTACTTGCAATAATGAAACATGTTATACATTGTTGAAATGTCAAGTTTAATGGTCCTTTAAAGAGACAACACGCTTCTATAATGCATATGAAAGAACATTTTTAGGTACTTTTCCGTTAACTGACCGCCACTTTGATGGTGGATACGGAATGTTAGTTTTCTGCCAGCAGATGGCACTATGGGTAATGTAGTTCTGAAACATCAGGAGGGCCAAGGTTCCCCATTCCTGCATTAAAAGGACAGTAAACACTCTGCAATTGTAAAATACAATGCTTAATTAAAGGAATATGCAGCGAATCATGTCCACAATAATTTCTGGTGAAATGCTTGCGCAATGCCGCCCCCTGCATATTCGTGGCCAATCGTCCGCTAGCAGGGGGTGTCAATCATCCCGATCGTATCTGATCGGTAAGATTGCAGTCCGCCACCTCTGAGGTAGTGGATGAGTTAAGGAGCAACAGTCTTACAACCGCAGCTTCTTAACTTAAGTTTCCGGCAAGCCGGAAACTTTGGGGGTAGATTGCAGCATCCGCTGCTTGATAAATCAACACCATAGCATGCAATTTTAAACAACTTTCCATTTTACTTCTATTATTTAATTTACTTTATTCTTCTGCTATCCTTTGTTGAAAAGTATACCTAGGTAGGCTCAGGAGCTGCAATACTGGGAGCTAGCTGCTGATTGGTGGTTGCACATATGCCTCGTCATTAGCTTACCTGATGTTTTCAGCTAGTTCCCACCATTGCTGTTCTTTCAACAAAAATACTAAGGGACAAAAGCAAATTTTATAATAGAAGCAAATTGGAAAGTTGTTTAAAATTGTATGTCCTATCTGAATCACAAAAACATGACGTTATGTCCATTTAACCACAGTAAAACAACTGCAGTTTAATTTTATTTTTTATTTTGTCTCTTTTTCCTGGTTTGAAAATTGTAATTTTACTACCTGATAACTAGCATATCAAATGTCAGGAATGCTATGTCCTGGTGCTGGGGTCTTACAATACTATTGAAACAGGCAAACTCACAGACGAGAAAGCAGTATACAAAATAACAGTGTTTATTATTAACTTATTGCAATAACATAAATAAGTAATCAACTTATAAAACAAGGTAGCGATTAAACTATAAACGGATTACTTATCTTTGGGTTTCACGTAATGCATTAAGCAAACAATGGTACACAGTGCAGCTGCAATTAGCATCATCATTCAGTGTGACACATGCAGCAGATTTCACAGGTGCTATGGGCTCCATGTACTAAGCAGTCAGCGAGCTACCTGCAACAAATCTCGCGTCAAAACTCGCAAACTGATATGTACAAAGTCGTCAACTATGTTCAAACTCGCATCTTTAAAATTGCGAGCGTACTTATCCGCCAAACCTCGCTACCTCTCCATTTTTCACTGTAATTAGACACATTTGACCACCAACTCGCCAAAAACGAATGTACTAAAAAATCTATTTGTCCGCTCGCTACAATTTCCGCTCCCACCTCGTTATTTTTGCCTCGCCACCTTTTAGGTGGCGGGCAAGGTACAAAACAATAGGAAAGTCAATCTAGACGCCAGTCTAGACATATATAAAAGGCAGTAATATCAGCATTGTACAGCATAACTGGCGTCTAATTTGTCTCTCATTTCCATGTACATAAATTGCGCCAAATTTGTCGACTGTAATTAAAGAGTAATCTATATTTTAAATTTGTATTGTATAGTTGTCAATCTTTATAATTATTTTTATATTAATATTTATATATTATCAGATCCAGATGAAGCCATATCCAAATTGTAAATAAATATTACAAAAATAACGCTCTGTTATCACTCTTCAAAAAATTTAGAACAATAATAAAGTTGTTTAGATAAGTTGAACTTTTATAGGAGCAAAATTCTATTCCCGCGACTACTATGATGTTCGTGACACCTTGCATGTCACGTGTTAATAATTGGCCAGACAATTCAACTGAAAGTTAAAAGTACATCAGCTTAGTCGCGGCGAGCGAGACGTCAAATTTATCAATAATCCGCCACTGCTCGCGGCGGGCTAGACTTGTCTATTTATTGGGGGATTATTAGTACATAGTGACAGCGGACACCATTTCGCCCGCGGCGAGTAACGGCGAGTTTATCCGCGTCTAAAATGACGGATGAATTGACGGCTTAGTACATGGAGCCCTATGTCTGAGAATTTTCTCTAAGATGTTGCCTAAAAAACTCCTGCCCCCTCTGAGCATTTATAATACTTAAAATAAAGTTTAGCAGGTGTGTCTAAAGTTATGGTAATCATATTATTTCATTAAGCGCACAATTAGCAAAAAAGTATTCTTATAACAATCAAAGTTGGTTGGTAGAGTTTGTCCATTGAAAAATAATTCCTGCAAACAAGGTGTTACATTTTTCTAATTGAGGTCAGACTCTGCTGATACATTACTCTGTTGGAAGATTGCAGAAAAACTCCATACTCAGTTCCAGATTGGCTCTTCCAGATATAGAAAGTGGTTGGAAGAGTTTGTCCATTGAAAATTAATTCCTGCACACCAGGTGTAATTTATTTCTAATTGAGCTAATACTCTGCTGATACATTACTTTGTTGGAAGATTGTAGAAAAAACTGTTGAAATGACAAGGTATATACTGTCCCTTTAAAACTGTTTTTGAAATGAAAGTGAAGTGATCTGCTGGTCAAAAATTTAGGATATCATTGGCTGATAAGGACAACTTCATAACAACAATGAAAATATGTTCAGGAAAATAAATAATTAATCCCATTTATGCAGGGGGCAAGTTTTTAACATCCGAATGAATTCCTGATGTAAAAACTTGCTTAAAAAAATAAATCATGAAATTGTATATCTGATCACATGATTTCAAGGCCAGGATTAAATCATGAAGGACTGCCTACGGTGCTAGGATGCCAAAAAAGGGAGGACGTTTCATACCCTCCTAACTGGGTTAAAGCCCAGTGCTGTTAGAAAGTCATTGAATGTCCTAACGGTGTGGTTAAACTATAACACATAATAAAATATACCTTTGTTTAGATGCAAAAAATAATATAATATATTTTATGTCCCACGAGTGTAATGACACTAAATTAGGTCTATGTATTCATTACACATGTGCAAAATGTGTCATTATTTGTTTGTAAAATTAATTTGAACCAATTTGGTCTGACATTCGTTCATTAGTGAATACATTTATTTAACCAATTAAAAAAATAAATTAACTCTATAGTATTCTTAGCGTTCCACAGACTCCTCCTCCTCTCCATTGCTTCTTTCTCCCAGATCTTCTCTTCTCCCCCCCCCTTCCCCCTCCCCCTTTTTTTTCTTTTCTTTCTCTCCCTTGCATTCACTCCAGCAGCGGTCTAAGAGACATTCATTACTATGAGATATCAAATGCTAAGAGATATTAAAGGTAAAATGAGAACCGCTAAACCCATATAAACGACCTTAGGCCTGCTCTTGTAATTCTGATGTAACAAATGTGTACACCCTGATTTTAGTAATGTTATGATGCTAAGGACAAACAGTTTTCCCTGCGTGGATACATAAGATGGTTGTTTTTGTATTTTTATATTACTTTTGTTCTCTCAATAAAAAGAATTTAACCAAAAAAAAAAAAATTAATGAATGAACTTATACACAATGTATACATTTTAAATGAACACATTTTGTATTTATTTATTTTGTTAATAAATTAGATTAATTTAGTTAAAGGGAAGTGAAACCCAAAATTCAGACAGAACAAACAATTTAATTTTTTTTTTCCAATTTGTTTCCGTTATCAAATTTGCTTTGTTTTCATAGTTTTCTTTGTTTAAAAGATACCTAGGTAGACGTCTAGAACACTGCATGGCAGGAAATAGTGCTGCCCTCTAGTGTTCTTCAAATGTATAACATTCTTTCAAAACTGCTTACATATAGTGCAATAGACACGTGCACGCTCCTGATCTTTCTCTCCTGCTTTTCAACAAGGGATACCAAGAGAACAAAGAATATTTGATAATAGAAGTAAATAGAAAATTTGTTACATGGTCTCTCTGAATCATGAAAGGAAAATGTTGGGTTTTGATGTCCCTTTAAAGTTGCATGAATGCAATTAGGGCTAGATTAAAAGTGGAGTGCAATTCATATTGGAATGGGTGTTAACCTTGTGCACAGAATAACACACAATCTGCTATAACAAGTGAAGGGTTAATTGATGTAACCAAAACATCTTAAAGTGACTCAAATTTGTTAGTGTACTCTATACTTTTAAAAGTTGAGATAGGGAGCATTATAAGCATGCCCAAGTGGTCAGTTAAAGGGACAGTGAACACCTTGTAATTACAAGAATAAAATAATAAATATGTCCACCAAGTCTTAATATTTTTAAAAGAAATTAACATACTTTTTACTGCGGTTATTTTTCAATAGCCAAAGCCCACCTACCATTTGCCTCATTGAGAGGAGCCAATCTGGGCTTTAGTCTGCAAGCAACGAGGCTAGCTATGGTCATAAAGTTAGTATAAAGAGCATTGTTCTGCAGTTTTTATCTGATACAGCCATTTAGGGACTAGTATGTTGCAGAGTT